>NC_069504.1:1133990229-1134080229 GCF_027579735.1 Bombina bombina | reverse complement strand
CCGATACTATAATAAATGTATTAACCCCTAAAGCTAAGTCTAACCCTAACACCCCCCTAAGTTAAATATAATTTTTATCTAACTAAATAAATTAACTCTTATTAAATAAATTAATCCTATTTAAAGCTAAATACTTACCTGTAAAATAAACCCTAATATAACTACAATATAACGAATAATTATATTGTAGCTATTTTAGGATTTATATTTATTTTACAGGCAACTTTGTATTTATTTTAACTAGGTACAATAGCTATTAAATAGTTAATAACTATTTAATAGCTACCTAGTTAAAATAATTACAAAATTACCTGTAAAATAAATCCTAACCTAATTTACAATTAAACCTAACACTACACTATCAATAAATTAATTAACTAAACTATCTACAATTATCTACAATTAAATCAACTAAACTAAATTACAAAAAATAAAAAAAGATTACAAGAATTTTAAACTAATTACACCTACTCTAAGCCACCTAAAAAAATAACAAAGCCCCCCACAATAAAAAAATGCCCTACCCTATTCTAAAATAAAAAGTTAACAGCTCTTTTACCTTACCAGCCCTTAAAAGGGCCTTTTGCGGGGCATGCCCCAAAGAAAACAGCTCTTTTGCATTTAAATAAACATACAATACCCCCCCCAACATTACAACCCACCACCCACATACCCCTAATCTAACCCAAACACCCCTTAAAAAACCTAACACTAAGCCCCTGAAGATCTCCCTACCTTATCTTCACCACGCCGGGTATCACCGATCCGTCCAGAAGAGGGTCCCAAGTCTTCATCCTATCCGACAAGAAGAGGTCCAGAAGAGGGTCCGAAGTCTTCATCCTATCCGGCAAGAAGAGGACATCCGGACCGGTAGACATCTTCATCCAGACGGCATCTTCTATCTTCTTCCATCCGGCACGGAGCGGGAACATCTTGAAGCAGCCGACGCGGATCCATCCTCTTCTTCCGGCGACTCCCGACGAATGAAGGTTCCTTTAAGTGACTTCATCCAAGATGGCGTCCCTCGAATTCCGATTATCTGATAGGATTCTATCAGCCAATCGGAATTAAGGTAGGAAAAATCTGATTGGCTGATTGAATCAGCCAATAAGATTCAAGTTCAATCGGATTTGCTGATCCAATCATCCAATCAGATTGAGCTTGCATTCTATTGGCTGTTCCGATCAGCCAATAGAATGCAATTGACTATATATAGATCTACCAAAGACGGCCCAAACATTAGAGTTTATTAGGAAGCAGTAACTTTGCAAATAATTTTAGATTGGCACAGTTCAGGGACTTTAAAGCCAGGATCTCTATTGTCTCTCACGTACTAAAAACTCCCAGACTAGGGGCCCTGGTTTGGGTCCCTAAAGAGCTGAGCTCCTCGCAGTGTTTACACCTTGACATTCACAAACACCTATTTAGGAATTTGACTGGGATATTGAAGACAGATATAAGTATCTCTACCCAGAGATCACCTCTTTTTCCAATTCCATTGACTGCCGAGGTACTGGGCGGCTTAGGTACTGGTTTTGAAGAATATTATAATGGATTATATGGTCCTTCTAGCTAATCTTATGTAAAAAGGAAAATTACTAGAAAGGGAGAATCTTACTGAAATAGCTGGTGGTAGATTCAATAGTGGCTTAAATTTCCTCCATACCACTGCACATAAATCTGATCTTTTATGGCCACTAACGCCTTTTAAATTATTCTGTGCCAAGAATGATGTTGTTAGGACCACTAAACACAAATTGTAAACTACATGATTTTGAACCTTCATATCTAAGAAACATTTTACAATGAAAACTGCAGCTTTATTTTGTCAAATGAGTATATTGTTTTACGTTTATTCATTTCACTGATTTCCCTGTACCCCAGAACAAAAGAACCCCTGCTAACCAATCACAATCTGATATTCAGATATAGCACAAACTCTGTTTGCACATGTGCAGCGGAGAGAGACTGGGGAAACCTGACCGTATCGCTTCCCTAGCACTGATTCAACTTAGTTATTATTACAAAGAATGATTCTCCTATCATTATTGTTGATGCAAAACTGATAATCTACCCTTTACAAACGTGACTGCTGAGAATCTTAGGTAAGAGGGTTAAGTAAACAAAAGCTTATATAATTGCCTAAAAGTATTAACCCAAAGCTCCCTGGGAGAAAGTAATACAAGCACAAATTATAGATGTATTTTACAACAAAAGGCAAAATAAATACTGAATGTTTATTGCAATAATGAAACACGTTGTTGAAATGTCAAGTTTAATAGTTCTTTAAAGGCCCACTGTCAGTTTCATGAAGTCTCCTGCAATCTAAATATAGAGAGAACTAACCCTCATATTGCAAAATGTGTTAGACAAACGTATATACGTAAAGGAGTGGGAGAGAATATATAACTTCTGTGTCCCCCTCAGATCCTACCATTATATTATAAAATCTTACTAAGATGGTATCTGACCCCTTTGAGGCTCAGTATAATATATCCTAGAGCCTATCCAGGGTGCTGGAGTGGTTGAGGGAAGTGCTTGAGCCTTATACACATGTGATCAAAAAGAACCTCTATGGCAGGAGGTCAAAGCTCACTTTCGCCTAATTCTTACCAATGAACCAATGACTTTACATCGGCCCAAGCTTTACGGTTAATTAAGAACACACTTATTGCAAATAGGATTAAATGGAGCAAGGTCACTTATTGCATGGCACTGGAAAACCACAATTACTCCCACTAACCATATGTGGAAAGACAGAGTTTCAGTATTATTAACACTTGAAGAGCACGGATACATGAAGCGTAACAAGTCCAATGGTTTTTCAGATATAAAATTCCTTTGGGAAGAATTTACTTTATGAGAATGCTCCGGCCTCAGGTAGCCATCTTCTAGTCACTAGTTTGATGAGTAGGAGATATGTAAGTACATTTAACATAAGTCCTAGGGGAGGTTTCTCCATCATTTTTTTTTTATCTTTATTTTACTTTTATATCTATATCTTTGTAATAAACTATATTTTCCCCTTATTACATTAGAGTATATTGCAAGTTTGGTGCTAATGGCACATAAAATAAGGACATTATTGCCATTTAATGGACACTCTTTTACTATGTACAGCCAACAGGGTACTTCAGTTCCTAAAGGAACATTTTAGAACACGATATTTAATTTGTTAAAATGTAAGTGAATCTTGTTACAATGTTATTGTTGTTTAGAATAGTTCTATTAAATTGTTTATTAAAAACCCGCCGTAACGTACAAGGGCATAGTAATGCTTATCTCAGTTTTGTTATTGTTAAAACTGTGTTTGTTGATATGTCCTCATTGGCACGTGTTATTATCAAAGGCTCAATAAAAAAATAGTTAAAAAATACCATCTGGATTGTTCTTTTTAACTGTCGCAAGTGAATTAAAAGTGAGCACATGTCATTAAACAGGCATTATATGTGGTCCCTTCTAGATAAGCATAATTAATGCATTACAGTTTGTTTTTTAACATAGGCTGAATAAATTTATTTTTCTGTGTCAAGCTTGTGGAGACTTGGGGGATGATTTATCAATGTCTGGCGGACATGATACACTGTAGCATATCATGTCCGCCAGACATCGCTGAATGCCGACAGCATACACTGTTGGCATTTAACATTGCACAAGCAGTTTTGGTGAACTGCTGGCGCAATGCCGCCCCCCTGCAGATTTGCGGCCAATTGGCCTCTAGCAGGGGGGTCTCAATACATACTTACCTGTAAAATAAAACCTAAGCTAGCTACAATATAACTAATAGTTAAATTGTATCTAGCTCAGGTTTTATTTTTATTTAACAGGTAAGTTTGTATTTATTTTAACTAGGTAGACTAGTTAGTAAATAGTTAATAACTATTTACTAACTACCTAGTTAATAAATACAAACTTACCTGTGAAATAAAACCTGTTCAAATCAGCCAATAGAATTTCAGTAGCTCTCATCCTATTGGCTGATTTGAATTTCCAAATTAAATCAGCCAATAGGAATGCAAGGGACGCCATTTTGAATCGCGTACCTTGCATTGAAGATTCAGTATACGACGGCGACCGTATGAAGAGGATTCTCCGCGCCGGATGTCTTCAGAATGGACCCGCTCCGCACCGCCGGGATGAAGATAGAAGATGCCGTCTGGATGAAGATAGAAGAGGCCACCTGGATGAAGACTTATCGCTGCCTGGATGAGGACTTTGCCGCCTGGATGAAGATCGTTCAAGCTGGACTTCAAAAACTGTAAGTGGATCTTCGGGGGTTAGTGATAGTTTTTTTAAGGGTTTTTGGGTGTTTTTTTTTTTTAAGATTAGGGTTTGGGCTATTCATGAACAAGTTAAATACCCTTTTAAAGGCAATGCCCATACAAATGCCCTTTCTTTTTTCTTTTTTATAATTTTGTTTGTTATTTTTCGTAATTTAGTGTTTGTTATTTTTTTTTAATTTAGTCTTTTTTATTTTTGTAATTAGATAGTTTGTCATTTTTAGGGTAGTGTTAGGAATTTTTTTTAAATGTAATATAGTTTATTTAATTGGTAGTTAGTTT
Organism: Bombina bombina; assembly: GCF_027579735.1. Taxonomy (NCBI): domain Eukaryota; kingdom Metazoa; phylum Chordata; class Amphibia; order Anura; family Bombinatoridae; genus Bombina; species Bombina bombina. The sequence continues at coordinate 1,134,075,667 of NC_069504.1, read as the reverse complement.
ATTTTTAGTTTAATAGTTTTATTAGTTAAATGGTTTTTTTAACTTAGTTTTTTTTAATTTTACAGGTAAGTTTTAATTTAATTTAAGATAGGGAAATTGTAATTTTAATATAAAGTCAGGGGGGCGTTAGGTTTAGGGGTTACTAGTTTATATTAGTTTATTGCGATGTGGGGGGCTTTCAGTTTAGGGGTTAATAGGCTTATTTAGTATATTTCGTTGTGAGGGGCTTTCGGTTAAGGGGTTAATAGGTTTATTATAGTGGCGGCGGAATTTGGAATTAGGGGTTAATATCTTTAGTATAGTGGGGGCGATGTGGGCAGACGGCAGATTAGGAGTTAATAATATTTAAATAGTGTTTTCGATGCGGGGGGCGGCGGTTTAGGGTTTAATAACTTTAGTATAGTGGTGGCAATGTCGGGGAGTCATGGAATAGGGGTTAATACATTTTATTAGTGGCGGCGATGTCGGGAGTGGCAGATTAGGGGTTGATAATTTTAATATAGTATTTGCGATGCGGGAGGTCCTCAGTTTAGGGATTAATAGGTAGTTTATGGGTGTTTAGTGTACTTTGTAACACTTTAGTTATGCGTTTTATGTAACAGTTTTGTTGCAGAAAACTCATAACTACTGCTTTTAGATTGCGAAACGGATCGTGTCGGCATAGGCTGGAATGCAAGCTTTTTAGCCTCACCACAAAACTCGTAATGGCTGCTCTATGGAAGTCCGATGAAAAAAAAGTCATTTTTACGAGTGCAGAACTGACAATGCGTAACAGGCTAAAAGGCTTGCGGTATAGCTATACCGACAAGACTTGTAATGTCTGCAGTGCTGTTTTAACGCGGAAATTACCATTTTTTCAACGTTAAAACATGAACACAAAACTTGTAATCTAGATGTTTGTGAGGTATTGGATTCCTCCTAGATGATGAATTGTAGTTTTAAGCTATTACCTGTAAAACATATAACAAAATAGTGCAATACAGCTAAAATATTTTGAATAAAAATAGAATAAGGCTTACCAATAACTATCAACGCATTTCGGCCCTCAGCAGTGGGCCTTTATCAAGACTAAAGAACTGGTACTACTTGGTGGCCTTATATAGTGGATAAAATATATCTTTACTTCCTGTGGTGAAAGTGTTTGGGCGCCAAACTTGTCAAAAGACATCCCCTTCCTGTGTTCCATTATTGTATTCCCCTTCCTGTGTTTTATTATTGTGACTCGGTCTATTTACCGGAAAGTGATGTCATATATCGAAGTCACTTCCATTTTCATATAAAGGTTGTCTTTTGCAATTTGCTATCTGTTTTCTTATGTAATCAAATAAGTGGAGGATTTATAAATCGAAGCATATTAAAACTCACTTACATAGTCTTCCTTCATCCTGTTTTATTTCTGTGGACCTTACGATCTCGTCAATGTTGTTTGTATAACAGAAGTGACATTTTCAAATCGACGGCACATCTGTGTTTATTTGCAATCAATGGATATTTTAAGAGCTGGGCCAGTTTTCTCTCTGTACCTGTGTAAACCCTTCCTGATTGCAATCTAGTTTAAAAAAACCACCCCTTCACAGTGTTATAAAATGGGGCTGGCATATAAGAAAAAGAAATTCAAGAGACAGAAGAAATACACTGGACAATAGCATGAAAGTAAAGAGGTGATTTTAATTTCTGCTGTATCTGATTTATGACAGTTTAATGTTAGGTGGGTAATCCCTTTAAGATATCATCTTAAGATTATATTGAATCAAACATCAATTCCAATTTTAAAATCATTGTCTAAAATATTACACTGTGTGCCCTAATGTCAGCATCAATGTTTATCTTTAATACTAATTTCACTTATACATACTTCTAAAGTATAATACACAATGTAACAAATGGCATTTACAAGTTCTGATGAGTGATCAATGACAAAAGTATTGAGCAATTTGATTCGTTAGTGATAGTTTAAAATGTATATTTTAATCAGATTGGCTGATGTCATATATCATGTGATTATGCATATACCAATCAAAAGTGGTTGAAAAATTCACAAGTGTGGGGGTTGTTTAGAAGTTTCCTCATAATTGGTGCGAAAAGTGTTGCGTCAAATTTGGTGCGAAGTGGAGAGTGGGACTTGTATTACATGACTTAACCATACAAACTTATGCACACTGTGTAGTTTAACCATGGAGAGTATATTCCAATACCTTTTGCTAAATAGATAAATAATGATACACAAACACTATCAATCTCGAATAAGTGTATAATTTATAGCAGGTATATTGAACAGGACTAGAAACCAAACCTGGGTTCTCCCCTCTGATAATTAACGTATACTTTGCAAGTGCATTACAGGTAATATTCAACAAAGTTTGTCTTCATATCGGTAGGCTCAGTACATAATGAGTAGATTTGATATTTACTCGTAGCTAAAACTCACACTTCCAATAGCAGGTATAAAATCTTGTATCACTTGTAATGTATAAAAGTTATGAGAATATCATTTGAAGTCAGCCTCCACAAAATAAACAAACCGACAAACCAAGTTACTCACTGTTATCTGGCCTCACTCATGCAAGATGGTGGAGGGATACCTGTGTTCCGCTTCACCGGACAGCGTTACCTGTGAAGAACCTGTGACTGGAATTTCTTCCGCAGCAACCTCCAATGCTGCAATTCTTTACAAACAATTCCACCGTTTCCACCTCTTTTGAGACAGAGCGTTAAATCGTTGCTGTAAATTTATTCAAATACATAGACAGGTGAACACCACTCCACACACACCTCAGCACATCCGACGCGTTTCCTGCCGCTAAACGGCACGTTCGTCAGGGATATTGTCAGCTGTTACTATCCACCCTTAAAAACATGACTTAAACATGCTGCACATAGATTTTTCACAAAAAATTAAAAGGAAATTAGCTATATTATGTTGTGTATTTATTTCATTTTTATCTCTATATCTATTAGTGCAACAAGTTTGTACAAATAATATTGTTCCTTGTTTTGTAATGAGAGACAAATTTGTAATCCATAAGAAGTAAATGTCTCAATTTGTATCCCTATATCCACTAGGTGCACCAAATGTGTAGCAATAATATTGTTTGATTTAGAAAGAGTGTACAAATTTTAATAAAGTTTTTAATTTACTTTTATTATGTAATATACTTCATTATCTTGCAGCTTCAAACATAAGCTTTCTGTGTTTTCAGACTCCCATTGATTTCTATGGTTTCTGCGGCCTCAAGGGTGGCGGATTGAAAACTAGGTACGCTGCGTCGTAATAGACGTGAGCGTACCTGTTAAATGTTTGATAAATTGGGAAAAAAGAGTCAAATAGAGTTGAATGTGAATTCAAAACATCTGTAATGACGCAAGCATCAATCTGCATCGGATTGAGAATGCGGGAGCGTATATTACATCACAAATTTTAACATTTGACGATCTTGACGCTTTGATAACTAGGGCGGATCAATCTTGCAACAATTATTTATTATTCATAAATACATATACACACCTATATACACACATATAAACATATAAATACACATATATACACACCTATATATACAAATATAAACACATAAATACATATGCACAACTATATATACACACACATATAAACACATATATACACACCTATATATATATATATATATATATATATATATATATATATATATATATACTCATATAAACACATAAATACACATATATACACACTTATATATACACACCACCAGCAAACAATTATGACTCACTGAAGGATCAGATGATGATTAGTATTTTTTAGAAATAAGGTAGGTACATTATAATATTTTTAGACATATTCCTATTGTACACTTAATAGGCTATAGTATAATGTAAGTATAACTTTTATATGCAATGGGGAAGCACTTAATTGGTATATTCGCTTTATTGTGGTGGTCTGGAACAGAACCTGCAATATCTCCGAGGTATGCCTGTATATATATTTGTATGTTTATTTTTTTTAATATATAACTATACCTATATAATCTATATGAATATACACACACATAAATATAAGATATATATATACTATAGATATATAGGTGTATATTTGTGTATACATGTGAATTTTTGTGTATATATAGCTGTGTATATGTACAGTATATTAATATTTATATGTGTATACATAGGTGTGTATATGTACAGTATATTAATTTATGAGTTTATATGTGTGTATATATAGGGGTGTATATATGTGTATTTATGTGTTTATATGTATATATAGGTGTGTATATATGTGTATTTATGTGTCTATATGTTATATATAGGTGCATATATATGTGTATTTATGTGTTTATATGTATATATAGGGGTGTATATGTACAGTATATTAATTTATGAGTTTATATGTGTATATATAGGGTGTATATATATATGTGTATTTATGTGTTTATATGTGTATATATAGGTGTGTATATGTACAGGTATATTAATTTATGAGTTTATATGTGTATATATATAGGGGTGTATACTAAGTGTATTTATGTGTTTATATGTATATATAGGTTTGTATATGTATTTATTAGTACACATACATATTAACACATATAAATAAACATGTATACACATATACTACATTGGAGGACCTTTCTAGTAAAACACTTTGCCATATACCACATCCCCTTTAACCCTTTTAAATGGTTTAAAAGGGAGCATTCCGGATCAACATTTAAATGCACATAGATAAATTATATATTTGAATAGAATTATACATGCATTAGCAAAAATGTTTCTAGTGAAAGTTTATCACTGTTTTAGTGTTAACATTTTTCTCTACATGTGCATGTTAAAGGGACACTGGACCCAATTTTTTTCTTTCATGATTCAGATAGAGCAAGCAATTTTAAGCAACTTTCTAATTTATTCTATTATCAACTTTTCTTTCATTCTCTTGGTATGTTTATTTGAAAAGCAAGAATGTAAGTTTTAGATGCCGGACCATTTTAGGTGAACAACCTGGGTTGTCCTTACTAATTGGACAGCACCAATACACAAGTGCTGTCCATGGTGCTGAACCAAAAATTGGCTGGCTCCTTAGGCTTATAGCTTTCCTTTTCAAAAAAAGATAGCAAGAGAGAACAAAGAAAAATTGATAATAGGAGTCAATTAGAAAGTTGCTTAAAATTGCATGCTCTATCTGAATCATGAAAGAAAAAAATTGGGTTTAGTGTACTACCAGTATAACATAATTTATGTAAGAACTTACCTGATAAATTCATTTCTTTCATATTGGCAAGAGTCCATGAGCAGAGTGACGTATGGGATATACATTCCTACCAGGAGGGGCAAAGTTTCCCAAACCTTAGAAATGCCTATAATACACCCCTCACCACACCCACAATTCAGTTTAATGAATAGCCAAGTAGTGGGGTGATAAAGAAAGGAGTAAAAGCATCAAAAAAGGAATTTGAAATATTGTGGCTTTATACAAAAAATCATAAACATCATAAAAGGAGTGGGCCTCATGGACTTTTGCCAATATGAAAGATGAATTTATCAGGTAAACTTCTTACATAAATTATGTTTTCTTCATGTAATTGGCAAGAGTCCATGAGCTAGTGACGTATGAGAAGCTTCATTCTTAAAAGCCCATGAAGTGGAGACTGATCTAGTAGGAATGAGCTGTAATTCTCTGAGGCGGGGGCCTTGACCCGTACTCCAAATAAGCCTGATGAATCAAAAGCTTTAACCAAGATGCCCAAGGAAATTGCGAGAAGCTTTCTGACCTTTCCTAGAACCAGAAAAGATAACAAATAGAACTAGAAGTCTTCCTGAAATCTTTAGTAGCTTCAACATAATATTTCAAAGCTCTTACAACATCCAAAGAATGTAAGGATCTCTCCAAAGAATTCTTAGGATTAGGATACAAAGAAGGACATTCACAACCTTAGGTATAAATTTAAATGAAGTCCGCAAAACCTGCCTTATTCCTGATGAAAATCAGAAAAGGAAATTCACAAGAAAGAGCAGACAATTCGGAAACTCTTCTAGCAGAAGAGATTGCCAAGAGGAACAACACTTTCCAAGAAAGTAGTTTAATGTCCAAAGAATGCATAGGTTTCAAACAGAGGATCCTGTAAAGCCTTCAAAACCAAATTAAGGACTCAAGGAGAGTGAGATGATTTTAATGACAAGCTTTATACAGACCAAAGCTGTACAAAACAGTGAATATGAGGAAGCTTAGCAATATTTCTGTGAAATAAAACAGAAAGAGCAGAGATTTGACCCTTCAAGGAACTTGCAGACAAACCTTTATCCAAACCATCCTGAAGAAACTGTAAAATTCTAGGGAATTCTAAATGAATGCCAGTGAGAATTTATGAGAAAACATCATGAAATATAATGATTTGAGATCCTGATTGAATAAATTGACCTTGAGACAGAAGGTCTGATCTTTAAGGAAGTGGCCAAGGTTGGCACTGGACAACCGAACAAGATCCGCATACCAAAACCTGTGAGGCCATGCTGGAGCTACCTGCAACACAAACGATTGTTCCATGGTGATTCTTGGGAAATCACTCTTGGATGAAGAACCAGAGTATGGGAAGATATATAAGCAGGTTGGTAACACCAATGAACTGCTAACCCGCATCCACCACCTCCACCTGAGGATCCCTGGACCTGGACAGGTACTTTGGAAGTTTCCTGGTTTAGATGGGGAAGTCATCAGATCTATTACTGGAAGACCCCCACATCTGAACAAAGCTGAGAAAACACATTTGGATGGAGCGACCTCTCCCTGCGATGTAAAGTCTGACGGCTGAGATAATCCGCTTCGGCAATTGTCTACACCTGGGATATGTACCGCAGAAATTAGACAGGAGCTGTATTCTGCCCAAGCAAGAATCCAAGATACTTCTTTCATAGCTTGGGGACTGTGAGTCCCACCCTGATGATTGACATATGCCACAGTTGTGATATTGTCTGTCTGAAAACAAATGAATGGTTCTCTTCGTCAACAGAGGCCAAACCTGAAGAGCCCTGAAAATTAGCATGGTAACCTCGCTTTTTGAGATTTCCAAACCCCTTGTGTTGTCAGAGATCCCCAGAAGGCTCCCCAACCTGAAAGACTTGCATCTGTTGTGATCACAGTCCAGGTTGAACGAACAAAAGAGGCCCCTTGAACTATACAATGGTGATCTAACCACCAAGTCAGAGAGAGTCGAACATTTGGATTTAAGGATATTAATTGTGATATCTTTGTATAATCCCTGCATCATTGATTCAGCATACAAAGCTGGAGAGGGTCTCATATGAAAAACGAGCAGAAGGGGATCGCGTCCGATGCTGCAGTCATGAAACCTAAAACTTCCATGCGCATAGCTCTGAAGGAATGATTGAGACTGGAAGGTTTCGACAAGTTGAAACCAATTTTAATCGCCTCTTTTGTCTGTTAGGAGATAGAGGCATGGACACTGAATCTATCTGGAAACCTAAAAAGGTGACCCTTTGTCTGAGAAATCAAGGAACATTTTGGTAAATTGATCCTCCAACAATGTCTTTGAAGAAACAACACTAGTTGATTCGTGTGAGATTCTGCAGAATGTAAATACTGAACTAGTACTAAGATATCTTCCAAATAAGGAAACACCGCAATACCCCATTCTCTGATTACAGAGAGTAGGGCACCGAGAACCTTTGAAAAAGATTCTTGGAGCTGTCGCTAGGCCAAATGGAAGAGCGACAAATTGGTAATGCTTGCCTAGAAAAGAGAATCTTAAACTGATAGTGGTCTGGATGAATCGGAATATGAAGATATGCATCCTGTAAGTCTATCGTGGACATACTGTATAATGACATTGCTGAACAAAAGGCAGAATAGTCCATATAGTCACCATTTTTTGAAAGTTGGCACTGTTACAAAACGATTAAAAATTTTCAGATCCAGAACTGGCCCTAAATTAATTTTCTTTCTTTTGAGACAATGAATAGATTTGAATAAAACTCCAGACCCTGGTTCCTGAAACGTAACTGGTATGATTAACCCTGAAAAGCTCCAGGTCTGAAACATCGCTTCTGAAAAGCCTGAGCCTTTACTGGGATTTACTGGGGATCTGGTGAGAGGAAAAAATCTTCTCATAGGAGGTCTTACTCTGACTATTCGGTACCCATAGAGAGACAATACGCTGAATCCATTGATTTTGGGAGCAGAATCTTAATCTGCTCCCTACCAGCTGAGCTGGAATGAGGGCCGCACCTTCATGCAGACTTGGGGTGCTGGCTTTGGTTTTTTAAACGGTTTGGATTTATTCCAACTTGAAGAAGGTTTCCAATTGGAACCAGATTCTTTGGGAGAAGGATTGGGTTTTTGTTCCTTATTTTGTCCAAAGGAACGAAAACGGTTAGAAGCTTTAGATGTACCCTAAGGTATTTTATCCTGTGGAAAAAAAACTCCGTTCCCCCCAGTGACAGTTGAAACAATTGAATTCAACTGGGAACCAAATACATTTTTACCTTGGAAAGAAAGAGATAGTAATCTAGATTTAGATACCATATCAGCATTCCAAGATTTAAGCCAGGAAGCTCTTCTAGCTAAAAACATAGATTTAACATAAATTTTGATGATATCAAAAATGGCATCACTGATAAAATGATTAGCATGTTGAAGCAAGCAAACAATGCTAGACAAATCAGGATCTGTTTCCTGCTGCGCTAAACTTTCCAACCATAATGTTGATGCAGCTGCAACATCAGCCAAATAAATGGCAGGCCTGAGAAGATAGCCAGAATATAAATAAGCTTTCCTTAGATAAGATTCAAGTTTCCTATCTAAAGGGTCTTTAAACTAAGTTCTATCTTCTATAGGAATAGTACGTTTGGCAGGAGTAGAAATAGCCCCATCAACTCTAGGGATCTTTTCCCAAAACTCCAAACTAACTGCTGGCAAAGGATACAATTTTTTAAACCTTGAAGAAGGAATAAAAGAAGTACCAGGCCTATTCCATTCCTTAGAAATCATATCAGAAATAGCATCAGAAATTGGAAAACCCTCTGGAGTAATCACAGGAGGTTTACAAACATATTTTAAACGTTTACTAGTTTTAATATCAAGAGGACTGCTTTCCTCAATATCCAATGTAATGAACACCTCTTTAAACAAGGAATGAATATACTCCATTTTAAATAAATAAGTAGATTTTTCAGTGTCAATATCTGAGGTAGGATTCTTCTGAATCAGATAAGATCCTCATCAGAGGAGGATAATTCAGTATGTTTGTCGGTCATTCGAAAATTCATCAACTTTATGAGAATTTTTAAAAGACCTATTAGAAGACAAAGCCTTCTGAATCGCATCAGCAACAACATTTTTTATATTCACAGGAATATCATGTATATTATATGTTGAAGGAACAACAGGCATTGTACTATTACTGCAGATATAAATGATAAAAAGGCGCCACCATAGTGCACAATCAGATGTGTATAAAACGCCAATAGAACAAGTAAGACCGTACTTACAAGATAGATGACACTTGAGAAGTGTCACAACCGCCTTCTGGACTATTAATGAGTCGTCTAGCTAACTCCCACTGGTGTAATCCTGACTGTAGTCCTTGATGTGAGAGCGGGCGAAAAACCTATTTCCAGCGTCTGCATACACAGCGATCTCGTCCTGTAGTAGCATATACTACTCGGGATACAAGAGTGGTCAAAGGAAATGGTAATATAAAGATAGTTTGTGGCAAAGTCTTTATAAAGTAAAAAAGACTTTATTGTAAAGCACATAAGCACAATGTTTCTCGGTCTCTCCTGACCGTTTCCTCACAAACTTTTACTGCCAAATTCTCGGCGTCTACTAAAAAGGACAGCACATGCGTGAAGGTGTGACAACTATACGGAGCTTCATTGTAACATCATAGCCAATGGTGAGAGCGTAAATGTCCGGCCTCTAAGTATATTTGGATTGTATGCGCTGTCGGGACAAAAATATTTTTTGTAACAAATATATACCAAGAAATGTATATATATATATATTCAAAAATAGTAGTGATATTGATATGTTTTTACGAGGAGGTCGCTCTTAGTGATACACCTTCACCTCCAGTTTAACCCTTGACACAACATTCGGGTAAAATGGAGTGCCCTTACTACCAATAAGACTGCCTACAATATACAAATACCTGTTACGCTAACATGGCCAGAATGAACCTACTCCAAATTTATAATTTGCCAAACAAAACCTATAACGATAGATATAAAAAATATTAATACTACCTAATAAATAATTTACATATAACGTGTCTTTCATAAATACAGTATATAAAATCCATAGGGCATAATTTACTGGATGCCTTGAATAATGGCTTATAAGGAATATAATGATCACCTAATCAACATATATAGAAGGCAATAATAATTCAACTTAATTGTTAAATGAATAATACATAAAAATAAAACTATGCAATACATATATAAAATGAAATATAAAAGTGTGTACACCTAAACCTACATATATAAGAAAATTATAACTCATGATTCCCCTATTAAGTGTATTGGGGTCTATGGTAAGTATAAGCAATAGGTACAGATAAAAAATAAATAAAAATAGAAAAAGACAAAACAAAAGCAGAGTGTCCTACAAAAATTGACACAAAGACTAATTAAAAGCTGCATGTCAATATTGGCATTCAGACCACCGGGGAGACAGACTTTGGAGTTTCCATATCCAGATGTCTCCCTTTGTCTCAAATGTAAAAACCTATTTCTACCCCACTTGTGGTAAAATCTGTTCTAATGGGAAAATGAAGAAAAAATCAGTGGATTTTTTTATGACATTGAACTAGCATGTTTGGGAACACTGTGATTGACTATGTTCTTTTCTATATTCTCTTATGTTCTCCCCACCCTCTTTTTGAGGGGTCTGGAGGGTCTTCCTACATATTGGACCCCACAGACACACTCCAACATGTAAATCACAAATGAAGAATCACATGTAAAATGTGTATTAATACTAAATTTTCCTTTGTGACAAATGAAATGAATTCAGTTCTACTTGGATTTTGTGAAAACACAAAGGACCACAGTTAGAACGATTGCATTTAAAAAAAATCCTGGTTTAACCTAAAACTTTTAAATCCCTGTTTCCAGGATTTATGACAATGATTTCTAATTTTCGGCTGGTGGACTTTCATGACTACTTTGCTCGGAGCCAACTTGTTTTTTTAGGGTTGGGGCTCTTCTAAAAGTGCATATTGGGTATTTACTTATCGAACTTTTGAGTAACAGATCATTCACCAAAATATACCAATACTTGTCCAAAATGCTTTTAATTTTCTTATGATTATTGTTGTACTGTGTTATGAATCTAACCCCAGTATTCTCTTTGTTCGTGATAGAATCTGACTTCTCCACTCTATCAACCTCTTTGTTATCCCTTGTATATTTGATAAAAAAAAAAATCCTCCCTACATTTATTTCTAGCTTCTCAAGGAAACTTTTCTCAATTAAATCACTAGGGTAATTTCTTTTCCAAAAATCTTTCTTTCAAAGGGTGGCCTGTATATCAAAACGTTTTCAAATCAGTACAGTTTCTGTGCAACCTGCAAAACTGATTATTAAGGTATATTCTTTTTCCATGGTAAATGGTGGTTGCTTTTAAAATTTAAATAACTGTTTGGGCATCTACTAATTTGAAATACGTTTTAGTAGTTATATTACCTAGGTTGTCCCATTCTAATATTAGATCAAGAAAGTCAATACTTTTATCATCTATTTTTGATGTAAATTGCAGACCCATGTCGTTCTCATTTAATCCCTTTACAAAATTCTGGCCCTCTACCTGGTTGCCCTCCCAAATGAACAAGAGGTTATCAATAAAATGGCCATAGAAGGACCAGGTTCGCCACCGAGCAGGAGGAATAGATTGTATTATTCCTCAGAAATGAGCCCATAAATAAATTGCAAAACTAGGGGCGAACCTGGTCCCCATGCCGTCCCCCTTAATCTGTAGAAAGAACTTTTCTTTTTAGACAAAATTAATTATTTCTCAATACAAACAAAAATACACTCTAATAGGAATCCCTTTGTTTGTCTGGCATATACAGGGAGTGCAGAATTATTAGCAAGTTGTATTTTTGAGGATTAATTTTATTATTGAACAACAACCATGTTCTCAATGAACCCAAAAAACTCATTAAGTATCAAAGCTGAATAGTTTTGGAAGTAGTTTTTAGTTTGTTTTTTAGTTGTAGCTATTTTAGGGGGATATCTGTGTGTGCAGGTGACTATTACTTGTGCATACTTGATTAGGCAACTTAACAAAAAACAAATATATACCCATTTCAATTATTTATTTTTACCAGTGAAACCAATATAACATCTCAACATTCACAAATATACATTTCTGACATTCAAAAACAAAACAAAAACAAATCTGTGACCAATATAGCAACCTTTCTTTTGCAAGGACACTCAAAAGCCTGCCATCCATGGGATTCTGTCAGTGTTTTGATCTGTTCACCATCAACATTGCTTGCAGCAGCAACACACAGCCTCCCAGACACTGTTCAGAGAGGTGTACTGTTTTCCCTCCTTGTAAATCTCACATTTGATGATGGACCACAGGTTCTCAATGGGGTTCAGATCAGGTTAACAAGGAGGCCATGTCATTAGATTTTCTTCTTTTATACCCTTTCTTGCCAGCCACGGCTGTGGAGTACTTGGCGCGTGTGATGGGAGCATTGTCCTGCATGAAAATCATGTTTTTCTTGAAGGATGCAGGACTTCTTCCGTGTACCACTGCTTGAAGAAGGTGTCTTCCAGAAACTGGCAGTAGGACTGGGAGGTTGAGCTTGACTCCATCCTCAACCAGGAAAAGGCCCCACAAGCTCATCTTTGATGATACCAGCCCAAACCAGTACTCCACCTCCACCTTGCTGGCATCTGAGTCGGACTGGAGCTCTCTGCCCTTACCATCAGCCACGGGCCCATCCATCTGGCCCCATCAAGACTCACTCTCATTTCATCAGTCCATAAAACCTTAGAAAAAATCAGTCTGCTTGAGATATTTCTTGGCCCAGTCTTGACGTTTCAGCTTGTGTGTCTTGTTCACGGTGGTCGTCTTTCAGCCTTTCTTACCTTGGCCATGTCTCTGAGTATTGCACACCTTGTGCTTTTGGGCACTCCAGTGATGTTGCAGGCTCTGAATATGGCCAAACTGGTGGCAAGTGGCATCTTGGCAGCTGCACCGCTTGACTTTCTCAGTTCATGGCAGTTATTTTGCGCCTTGGTTTTTTCCACACACTTCTTGCGACCCTGTTGACTATTTTGAATGGAAACGCCTTGATTGTTGGATGATCACGCTTCAGAAGCTTGCAGATTTTAAGAGTGCTGTATCCCTCTGCAAGGATATCTCACTATTTTTGACTTGTTCTGAGCCTGTCAAGTCCTTCTTATGACCCCCTTTGCCAAAGGAAAGGAAGTTGCCTAATAATGATGCACACCTGATATAGGGTGTTGATGTCATTAGACCACACCCCTTCACATTACAGAGATGCACATCACCTAATATGCTTAATTGGTAGTAGGCTTTCGAGCCTATACAGCTTGGAGTAAGACAACATGCATAAAGAGGATGAGATGGTGGTCAAAATACTCATTTGCCTAATAATTCTGCACTCCCTGTAAATGTCTTTTTTTTAAAAATAGTTCATTAGCCTTGATACCTAAGTCATGAGCTATATTTGAGTATAAAGCCGAGACCATCACATGTTAACCAGAGGAGGTTCCTATTTTCCTGTCTGATCTTTGAAATCTTATAAATCAAGTCAGGGGTATCTTGAATATATGAAGTGAGTGTGTAACTACCGATTTCTTCAGGAACTGGTCAACATATTCAGATAAATTACATGTAAGGTTGCCAATTCCCTGAAATAATCGGCCTCCCAGGGAGGATCCACTAAACTTTTGTGGATCTTAGGGAGATTATAATAATATGCCAAATAGGGTTTATTGGAATTAGGAAGTCTCTTTCTTTTTAGTTAAAATGCCCTCCATCCACCTCGGTCTCCCATTTTAACCAAGTTGGCCAAAAATGTATTTGTAGGATTAAAAGTAAGGATTTTGTAATATTCTTGATCCAATAAGATCCTATCCGCTTCCCTTATAATCTTCACGATTTTGTAAAATTATTCCCACCACCCTTATCAGCTTCTCTGATCACCAGGTTCCTATTAGAAGCTAGTCTAGATAAAGCTATGGTTTCATAAATATTCAAATTGGAATTCTTAATTTTGTCTCCTGGTAATTTTCCAAATTCTTCTAATACCAATTTCTGGAATAATTCAATATTCAATCCCGCATTAGGTGGATTAAAATTTGATTTTAAAGTTAAGTTTGAATGTATATAATTATCAAAGAGATCATCACAGAGAGTGTCTGGATCAAATATACTATATCCATTGAAGGTCGTTCCCCCATATCATTTGTCAGAATTGGTTTGTGGCCTGAACCTTCAGTTTCTTTTCACAAAAATATCGTTGTAAAGATAATTTGCGAACAAATTTGTTTAGGTCCACAAACAAATCAAACAAATGTGATTATTTGAATAGGCAAAAAGATAAGCCTCTATTTAAAACGCAGATTTCTTCATTAGAAAGAACATGATCTGATAAATTAAATATATTTTTTTCTCATGCGTTTAAGTTTCTCTTTTTTGGAAGTCTTACCTCTCCCTCTGCTGCCACGGTTGGCGTATGATCTTTTTCTTGGTGTAGTTGTAACAAATTTTTCTCCCTCTGGTGCCCTCTCTAGCTGTTTTAATCTGATTGGGGACTGCCCTGAGATTGTGACGGGGTGTACATTTGTTTTTGGTTGTACTGAAAAAACCTTTTATTAATCTGTCTGTTGTCATCCCTTTGATAACTATATTGTAATCAATTCCATTTTGTTGGAATCTGGGACTTCCCAAATGATTCCCCTGTTGGAATCCAGGACTTCTATAAGCATTCGACTTTTTCTCTGTTGTGTTGTTGAGATCTATAATTGATACTGTTATATGTATCCTTTATGTGAGTTGTGATTATAGTTCTCTCTTCCCCAATTTGAGGTTTGAAGGTTGTCTATATTCCCTAGAGTTAAAATTGTTGGATGTATTATTAGTATTCTTGCTGTATTTTAAAAATCAAATTTTTTCTTTTGTTGTCCCTTGGGTTTCCTATATCTACCTTTAACCCATGATGTATCTTGTGTGTGTCTATTGCAGGTACAATCACTGTCCAACTCTATTTCCTTCTTTCCCTCTGAAGATCATATACTTTGCTTCTAGGTAATCCTTTTCATCTCTAGTTAGTTTTTTATTTTTCGTGTGTATAATCTTTTCTGGAATGGTATCTGATCTTTCTGTACTTCTTTTATATGTTTATCATAATCAGTATTGGATTCAAATCTAATTAAGGTGTTCTATATCTCTTCGATATCCAACCTCTGTTTTATTCAATAAGGTTGGCTTCTGAACTCAATTATAGATCTAATAAGTTTGTAAGGAACATTCTGTCAGAATGCCTTGCCATTTTTCAGTCTATCTAAATCCTGTTAAGGAACAATGTTTGGAAATTCTAAGCCCTCTTGGAATGTGCCTCTCTCCTTGTATTTTTTAAGTGTATCAATATCCCACCAATTGCCAGGGCATCCTCTAATTTATGGAATAATTTGAACCATAGATAGATCATCTATGGTGCTACCTGACATATCCTGCACATTTCTCTTTATTACTTAGGGCTTCCCTATGTTTTGACCTCTGATCTTTACTTTGCATGATTGGTAAAATATATAAATATATAAATATAAATATGTGTATATACGTGCGCAAATGAACAAATCTATACCCACATATATATATATACATGAGTAATGTGAAATTTAAGGTGCAATAATGTGAAAAGTTATATTCTTAACATGTAAAACATATGAATATATGAAAAAAAGTGTGAAATACTGAGGATGTGTGTCAAATCAACTATTGGAATCGTAAAAATATATATATTTATATTCTATATACCTAGTTTAATCCACCAGGGGATAGCATAAAATCTGTAGGCCGGTATATATTGACAATGTCGCTAACTGATCAATTCCCAAAACATAAATAGTGATAACATATATAAGTCAGTGCGCCATATATTATTCTAAAAACATAAATCACATAGATTATTTGAAAAAAATATTAATAACCTAAAAATGTGGTAAATACCAATACATATAAGTGATGCAGATATACTCAACCAAAAAATAATAAAATTAGAAAATATTTAGACAAACCAAACCACACCACTGTATAGTAAGTGAAGGGAGTTATTAGGACAGTTCTATTAGTTCAAAATCCAAGTCCTGAATCAGGAACTGATGGCAAGCTGCTTCTTCCGATTTCTTGTTGGTGTCCCAAGATGTTAAGATCTGCAGATATAAATGATAAAAAAGAAGGTGCCACCATAGTGCACAATCAGATGTGTATAACACGCCAATAGAATAAGTAAGACCGTACTTACAAGATAGATGACACTTGAGAAGTGTCAAAACCGCCTTCTGGACTATTAATGAGTCGTCCAGCTAACTCCCACTGGTGTAATCCTGACTGTAGTCTTGATGCGAGAGCGGCGAAAAACCTATTTCCAGCGTCTGGCATACACAGCAGTCTCGTCCTGTAGTAGCATATACTACTCGGGATACAAAGTGTCAAAGGAAATGGTAATAAAAGATAGTTCGTGGCAAAGTCTTTATAAAAGTAAAAAAGACTTTATTGTAAAGCACATAAGCACAACGTTTCTCGGTCTCTCCTGACCGTTTCCTCACGAACTTTTATTGCCGAATTCTCAGCGTCTACTAAAATGGACAGCGCATGCGTGAAGGTGTGACAACTATACAGAGCTTCCATTGGTAACATCATAGCCAATGGTGAGAGCGTAAATGTTCCGGCCTCTAAGTATATTTGGATTGTATGCGCTGTCGGGACAAAAATATTTTTTGTAACAAATATATACCAAAATTAGCGAGAAATGTATATATATATATATATATATATATATATATGCAAAAATAGTAGTGATATTGATATGTTTTACCGAGAGGTCGCTCTTAGTGATACACCTTCACCTCCAGTTTAACCCTTGACACAACATTCGGGTAAAATGGAGTGCCCCTACTACCAATAAGACTGCCTAAAAAATACAAATACCTGTTACGCTAACATGGCAGAATGAACCTACTCCAAATTTATAATTTGCGAAACAAAATCTATAACGATAGATAAAAAATATTAATACTACGTAATAAATAATTATACATATAAAGTGTCTTTCATAAATACAAGTATATAAAATCCATAGCGCATAATTTACTGGATGCCTTGAATAATGGCTTATAAGGAATATAATGTTCAACTAATCAACATATATAGAAGGCAATAATATTCAACTTAATTGTTAAATGAATAACTATTACTGATGGATACATTCTCTGCATGTAAAAGCTTATCATGACAACTATTACATACCACAGCTGGAGATATAATCTCCACAAATTTACAACAGATACACTTAGTTTTGGTAGAACTGTTATCAGTCAGCAGAGTTCCAACAGTGGTTTCTGAGACAGGATCTGATTGAGACATCTTGCAAATGTAAGAGAAAAAAACAACATATAAAGCAAAATTATCAATTTCCTTATATGGCAGGTTCAAGAATGGGGAAAAAATGCAAACAGCATAGCCCTCTGACATAGAAAAAGGCAAGAGGCACACAGGAATGGGGATTTAAATAATGAAATTATTTGGCGCCAAGTATGACGCACAACGCAAAATTAAATTGCAGACGCAACCTTGTGTAAAAAACTCTTCGTCAACTAAGACACCGGAAATGACAAATGTGCGTCACCGAACATACCTTCGCACCAAAAAAATCTCCCGCCAAGAATGACGCAATAAACATTAGCATTTTTGCGCCTTGCGAGCCTAATTTTGCCCGCGAAAATTTAATGAAAAAGCATTCAATTTGAAAAAAAGACTAAACCCCAGGTAAGAAAAATATTTTCCTAAATATGTTTTCCCAAATATGAAACTGAATAGTCTACAAAAAGGAAATATACATAAACCTGACTCATGGCAAATATAAGTACAATACATATATTTAGAACTTTATATAAATGCATAAAGTGCCAAACCATAGCTGAAAGTGTCTTAAGTAATAAAAACATACTTACCAAAAGACACCCATCCACATATAGCAGATAGCCAAACCAGTACTAAAACAGTTATTAGTAGAGGTAATGGAAAATGAGAGTATATCGTCGATCTGAAAAGGAAGGTAGGAGATGAATCTCTACGACCGATAACAGAGAACCCATGAAAAAGACCCCCTGTTAGGGAAATCATTGTATTCAAATAAGTGATACTCCCTTCACGTCCTTCTAACATTCGCTGTACTCTGAGAGGAATCAGGCTTCAACAATACTGAGAAGCGCATATCAACGTAGAAATCTAGCACAAACTTACTTCACCACCTCCATAGGAGGCAAAGTTTGTAAAACTGAATTGTAGTTGTGGTGAGGGGTGTATTTATAGGCATTTTGAGGTTTGGGAAACTTTGCCCCTCCTGGTAGGAATATATATCCCATACATCACTAGCTCATGGACTCTTGCCAATTATATGAAAGAAAGCTAGATATTCTCAGTGCACCAGCATTTTAAACACTGCAGCTGCTCAGAGTGCCAGTGAGGCTTGTATCATGTCAGCAATTAACAAATTGATTCATTACTAGATGGTTTCAGCATCTTAGGCTTCAAGAGCAAGTGCTCCTTTTAAAATGCTGGTGCACGGCGCATACTTAAATACACTTTTGAAAGAGCTATAGTTATTATTTGAAGCTTTTTTACTAATACCTGTATATTATAAATATGCTTCTATTCAAAATTGAAATGCAACCATGTGGATTCCAATTTTGGTTGGAATGTCCCTTTAAATGATAGATTTTTATTAAAAAGTGTATATGTGTGTGCGTGTAAAAGTTACAGTTTACTTCAGGACTGAAGTTGCACTAAATATTTTAGCACAGTTTTGGCTTTTGTTTGAGTGCAAACCATTGGCGAGATTACGAGTTTTGCGTTAGGAGCTATGCGGTGCTAACGAGCAGTTTCTTCTCACAGCTCACTTACCTGCAGTGCTGGCGTTACGGGTTTTTACAAACCCGGCGTTAAAAGACAAGAAGTGAGCGTAGAGCAAAAGTTTGCTCCATATGGCACTCCAATACCAGCGCTGCTTAAATTAGCGGTGAGCTGGTCGTACATGCTCATGCACGATTTCCCCATAGACATCAATGGGGAGAGCTGAGAAAAAGTCTAACACCTGCAAAAAAGCAGCGTAAAGCTCAGTAACGCAGCCCCATTGATTCCTATGGGGAAATAAAAGTTATGTTTACACCTAACACCCTAACATGAACCCTGAGTCTAAACACCCCTAATCTTACACTTATTAACCCCTAATCTGCCGTCCCCGACCTCGCCAACACCTACTTTATTCTTATTAACCCCTAATCTGCCGCTCCGGACACCGCCGCCAACTACATTATGCTTATTAACCCCTAATCTGCTGCCCCCAACATCGCCGCCACCTACATTATATTTATTAACCCTAATCTGCTGCCCCCAATGTCGCCGCAACCTACCTACACTTATTAACCCCTAATCTGCTGCCCCCAACGTCGCCGCCACTATATTAAATATATTAACCCCTAAGTCTAACCCTAACACCCCCTAATTGAAACATACCGTAATTAAAATAAATCTAAATAAAATTACTATCATTAACTACATTATTCCTATTTAAAACTAAATACTTACCTATAAAATAAACCCTAAGCTAGCTACAATATAACTAATAGTTACATTGTAGCTAGTTTAGGGTTTATTTTTATTTTACAGGCAAGTTTGTATTTATTTTAACTAGGTAGAATAGTTATTAAATAGTTATTAACTTTCAGACCACAACAGTATTTTCTCAAATTTCTGTTGGAAGATGTGACACTTATAGGTAGCCTAATTACATTCTATGACCTGGTTGATATATCTGATGTGATCAACTTTGACAACTTGTTATTTATTTTATACTGGTTAATTGTATGCTGATATTTGATGTATTGGAAAACTTTAATAAAATAATTTCAAAATAAATAGTTATTAACTATTTAATAACTACCTAGCTGAAATAAATACAAATTGACCTGTAAAATAAAACCTAACCTAAGTTACAATAACACCTAACACTACACTACAATTAAATAAATTAAGTAAATTAAATACAATTAAATAAATTAACTAAATTAAATACAATTAAATAAATTAAATTAGCTACATCACAAAAAAACCCACTAAATTACAGAAAATAAAAAACATATTACAGATCTTTAAACTAATTACACCTAATCTAATAGCCCTATCAAAATAAGAAAAAGCCGGGAGAAGTCTTCATCCAAGTGGCAAGATGTCCTCAACGCAGCTGGCGTCCCTTAGATTCCGATTGGCTGATAGAATTCTATCAGCCAATCAGAATTAAGGTAGAAAAATTCCTATTGGCTGATTGGATCAGCCAATAGGATTTTTTCTACCTTAATTCCGATTGGCTGATAGAATTATATCAGCCAATCGGAATCTAAGGGACGCCATCTTGGATGACGTCACTTAAAGAGGTATTCATTACGAAGAAGCCATCGTTTGAAGAGGATGCTCCACGTCGGTTGTCTTGAAGGTGGACCCACTCCGTGCCAGAAGGATGAAGTTAGAAGATGCCATTTGGATGAAGACTTCTGACCGTTATGGAGGACCACTTCTGCCGGCTTCGTTGAGGACATCTTGCCGCTTGGATGAAGACTTCTCCTGGTAAGTGAATCTTCGGGGGTTAGTGTTAGATTTTTTAAGGTTGTATGGGGTGGGTTTATTTTTTTAGGTTAGGGCTTTGGGGCCTGCAAAAGAGCTAATGCCCTTTTAAGGGCAATGCCCATCCAAATGCCATTTTCAGGGCAATGGGGAGCTTAGGTTTTTTTAGTTGTATTTTATTTGGGGGGTTGGTTGTGTGGGTGGTGGGTTTTACTGTTGGGGGGTTGTTATGTATTTATTTTTACAGGTAGAAAGAGCTGATTACTTTGGGGCAATGCCCCCGCAAAAGGCCCTTTTAAGGGCTATTGATAGTTTAGTTTAGGGCTAGGGTTTTTTTTTTTTTGGGGGGGGGGTTATTTTGATAGGGCTATTAGATTAGGTGTTATTAGTTAAAGATCTGTAATTTGTTTTTTATTTTCTGTAATTTAGTGGGGGGGGGTTGTGATTTAGCTAATTTCATTTATTTAATTGTATTTAAATTTAGTTTAATTTATTTAATTGTATTTAATTTAGTTAATTTTATTTAATTGTAGTGTAGTGTTAGGGGGTTATTGTAAATTAGGTTAGGTTTTATTTTACAGGTCAATTTGTATTTATTTTAGCTAGGTAGTTATTAAATAGTTAATAACTATTTAATAACTATTCTACCTAGTTCAAATAAATACAAACTTGCCTGTAAATAAAAATAAACCCTAAGCTAGCTACAATGTAACTATTAGTTATATTGTAGCTAGCTTAGGGTTATTTTATAGGTAAGTATTTAGTTTTAAATAGGAATAATTTTACTAGTAATTTTCTTTAGATTTATTTATAATTATATTACGTTAGGGGGGGTGTTAGGGTTAGACTTAAATTTAGGGGTTAAAACATTTAATATAGTGGCGACGACGAGTACGGCAGATTAGGGGTTAATAAGTAAAATGTAGGTGGCGGTGATGTTAGGGGCAGCAGATTAGGGGTTAATAATATTTAACTAGTGTTTGCGAGGCGGGAGTGCGGCGGTTTAGGGGTTAATATGTTTATTCTAGTGGCGTCGATGTCCGGAGCGGCAGATTAGGGGTTTAAAATTTTATTATAGTGTTTACGATGCGGGAGGACCTCGGTTTAGGGGTTAATAGGTAGTTTATGGGTGTTAGTGTACTTTTTAGCACTTTAGTTATGAGTTTTATGCTACGGCGTTGTAGTGTAAAACTCATAACTACTGACTTTAGAATGCGTTAGGAATCTTGGAGGTAGAGGGTGTACCGCTCACTTTTTGGCCTCCCAGGACAGACTCGTAATACCAGCGCTATGGAAGTCCCATAGAAAAAAGGGTTTACGAAGTTTACGTAAGTCGGTTTGCGGTAAGGCCAAAAAAGTGTGCGGTGCCCCTATACTTGCAAGACTCGTAATAGCAGCGGTTTAGTGACAAAGCAGCGTTTAGGACCTGTTAACGCTGCTTTTTTCATCTTAACACAAAACTCGTAATCTAGCCGTATGACTTTCAACTTGTAAATACCAGCGCAAAATTTGAAAGTATAGGGGTCTGCTCGAGTGAAGTCGGCACGCTAACCCCTTTTTCGGTTAATGCTTTACCATGGCCCTATCACTTGCGCGGTCACTTGTAATCGAGCAAATTTGCCTTTAAAATGAGGGTCAGCCTGTTTATTTAGAGAATTACGCCTGGCTAAAACAATGTGATAAGCCATCGTCCTGATGGGAATAAAAATAACCAATGCACATACAAACCTTTGATACTTGGCCCTATTTATGGAGAGCATAGGAGGCGCCTGGTTACAGATAAAGATACAAGAGATGCTATTTAACCTATTCACTGCCAGTGAGCATTGTTATGCGTAACAATGTTTTGGAATTTTCTTTCTGATGGCCAAAGGGTTAAATTATATTTGGTGAGATTGAGTTAACAAGCACATATATTTTAATGTAAACTGTAGACACATTATGGTTTGATTTATAGAATACGGCTGACATATGTTTGTCTTGTGCACAAATGACAATTCAGTATGAGACTATAAATGACAAAAACAATCTGGTTTCTTTTTTTTTTTATTATATTCAACGTAAACATTTTACAATTATCATATTTCACACACACTGTCAAACTTTTATTGTGATTTTTTAGGATGTCATGTTTTTATTTACATTAGTTTATGTTATGTTGTGAAACATTACAGCGCTCAGAGCATGTGTCCTCCTCCGTGTATTGTAGTTGTCTAGTAAGGATTAAAGAAAAACAACCAAATGTTCAAACATATAGAAATCTTAACATACTAAACATTCCATTAAACTGACCCTGCAACCAGCTATATTTATGATTACATAAACTTTATAGGAGCTCATTTATATCTGTCCGTTACAGCAGAACAGATTTAAAAAAAAGAGAAAAAAAAGAGACTTTTAAAATAAAATTTTACCTTGATCGCAAAACAAAGCATTCACATTCATGCACCACACAAACACACACAAAACACATACAAGCACATAAACACCAAACAGACAGGAACAACACACACAAAACACTATAAAACACATACTTGCACAAACCACACATGCACACAAACACAGACACACACAGACATCCCATAAACACACATATTTACACAAACACACATCCCATGCACACACACACATACCCACCCCATGCTCACACATAAACACATAAACACTCAGACTAATAAAAACACAAATGTAAATTGTGTTAAAAACAAATATTACACAGACACACACATGTAAAACACACATACTTACACAAACACACATATGTAAATATGTAAACACACATATTTACACAGAACACACACAAATACTTAAACACGCACATGTAAACATGTACACACATATTTAATAAACACACACAAATACTTAAACACGCACATGTAAACATGTACACACATATTTACACAAATAAACACAACATACTTACACAAACATACACATGCAACTACGTAAAACACATACTTGCACAAACACAAGCGAATATGTAAACACACATACTGACACAAACTCACACATATATAAACATATACACACACATACAGATACATATACACACACAGACATATATGCTGTTACATGCCAAGGGTATATATGTATGTATAGTTTGTATGTATTTGTATGCATGTACTGTATATGTATTTATGTACAGTATGTATGTATGAATGTATGTACAAATGTATGTACAAAAGGAAATATAATGTAAATTGCCTGGAATGCACACATAAGGGTTAAGGTCAGGATGGAGGAGTGGGAGTGAGTGTGTGTGTGTGTGAACACATTGTTGCTATTAGGAGAGGAGGGGTTTGGGCCTTAACTTTTAAAGTGATAGTAAACTTTGATGAATGAAAGCACAGTTTTTAAAAATACTATTAAAAACAGGGGCACTTTCATTCATCAAAGTTTACAAAGCAGCCGTTTTGTTCAAAAAACTTACCTCTCTCCTCTTCACAGCCGGAGCAGCTTCCCCGCCCGCAGATCCTCTCTTCACACGTCAGCAAGGACTAATCCGGCTTCCTCCAGTCACGCATTTCCCCCCCAGGGGAATCATTGCCTGAGGCCTAAAATGGGCCGGGCTCCTCAACTTTACATTCCTGCTTTTTAAGTATAGATAGCAAGAGAACGAAAGAAAAATTGATAATAGGAGTAAATTAGAAAGTTGCTTAAATTCTATGCTCTATCTGAATCATAAACTAAAAAAATATGGGTTTAGTATCCCTTTAAGGTGAAGTAACTGTACAGGGTATTGTTTCTTTGTATAATACTATTAGGTATAAGGTGAGGTAGACTGCCACATGGCTGTACAGGGTATTGTTTCCTTGTATGGATACTATTTGGTAAAGAGATAAGTAGGTTGCACATGGCTGTACAGGGTAATGTTTCCTTGTATGATACTATTTGGTAAAGAGATAAGTAGGTTGCACATAACTGTACTGGGTATTGTTTCTTTGTATAATACTATTAGGTATAAGGTGAGGTAGACTGCACATGGCTGTACAGGGTAATGTTTCCTTGTATGATACTATTTGGTAAAGAGATAAGTAGGTTGCACATGGCTGTACAGGGTAATGTTTCCTTGTATGATACTATTTGGTAAAGAGATAAGTAGGTTGCACATAACTGTACTGGGTATTGTTTCTTTGTATAATACTATTAGGTATAAGGTGAGGTAGACTGCACATGGCTGTACAGGGTAATGTTTCCTTGTATGATACTATTTGGTAAAGAGATAAGTAGGTTGCACATGGCTGTACAGGGTAATGTTTTCCTTGTATGATACTATTTGGTAAAGAGATAAGTAGGTTGCACATAACTGTACTGGGTATGTGTTTCTTGTGTATAATACTATTAGGTATAAGGTGAGGTAGACTGCACATGGCTGTACAGGGTAATGTTTCCTTGTATGATACTATTTGGTAAGAGATAAGTAGGTTGCACATGGCTGTACAGGGTAATGTTTCCTTGTATGATACTATTTGGTAAAGAGATAAGTAGGTTGCACATAACTGTACTGGGTATTGTTTCTTTGTATAATACTATTAGGTATAAGGTGAGGTAGACTGCACATGGCTGTACAGGGTAATGTTTCCTTGTATGATACTATTTGGTAAAGAGATAAGTAGGTTGGCACATGGCTGTACAGGGTAATGTTTCCTTGTATGATACTATTTGGTAAAGAGATAAGTAGGTTGCACATAACTGTACTGGGTATTGTTTCTTTGTATAATACTATTAGGTATAAGGTGTGGTAGACTGCACATGGCTGTACAGGGTAATGTTTCCTTGTCTGATTACCATTTGGTAAAGAGATAAGTAGGTTGCACATGGCTGTACAGGGTAATGTTTCCTTGTATGATACTATTTGGTAAAGAGATAAGTAGGTTGCACATAACTGTACAGGGTATTGTTTCTTCGTATGTTACCATTTGGTAAAAGGTGAGGTAGGTTGCAAATAACTGTACAGGGTATTGTTTCTTCGTATGATACCATTTGGTATAAGGTGATGTAGGTTGCACATGGCTATACAGGGTATTGTTTCTTCGTATGTTACCATTTGGTAAAAGGTGAGGTAGGTTGCAAATAACTGTACAGGGTATTGTTTCTTCGTATGTTACCATTTGGTATAAGGTGAGGTAGGTTGCACATAACTGTACAGGGTATTGTTTCTTCGTATGTTACCATTTGGTAAAAGGTGAGGTAGGTTGCAAATAACTGTACAGGGTATTGTTTCTTCGTATAGATACCATTTGGTATAAGGTGATGTAGGTTGCACATGGCTATACAGGGTATTGTTTCTTCGTATGTTACCATTTGGTAAAAGGTTAGGTAGGTTGCAAATAACTGTACAGGGTATTGTTTCTTCGTATGTTACCATTTGGTATAAGGTGAGGTAGGTTGCACATAACTGTACAGGGTATTGTTTCTTCGTATGTTACCATTTGGTATAAGGTGAGGTAGGTTGCACATAACTGTACAGGGTATTGTTTCTTCGTATGATACCATTTGGTATAAGGTGATGTAGGTTGCACATGGCTATACAGGGTATTGTTTCTTCGTATGATACCATTTGGTATAAGGTGAGGTAGGTTGCACATAACTGTACAGGGTATTGTTTCTTCGTATGATACCATTTGGTATAAGGTGATGTAGGTTGCACATAACTGTACAGGGTATTGTTTCTTCGTATGATACCATTTGGTATAAGGTGAGGTAGGTTGCACATGGCTATACAGGGTATTGTTTCTTCGTATGATACCATTTGGTATAAGGTGAGGTAGGTTGCACATGACTATACAAGGTATTGTTTCTTCGTATGATACCATTTAGTATAAGGTGAGGTAGGTTGCATATGGCTATACAGGGTATGTTTCTTCGTATGATACCATTTGGTATAAGG
Organism: Bombina bombina; assembly: GCF_027579735.1. Taxonomy (NCBI): domain Eukaryota; kingdom Metazoa; phylum Chordata; class Amphibia; order Anura; family Bombinatoridae; genus Bombina; species Bombina bombina. The sequence goes on along the minus strand of NC_069504.1, from coordinate 1,134,048,899 downwards.
TGAAGTAGGTTGCACATAACTGTACAGGGTATTGTTTCTTCGTATGTTACCATTTGGTATAAGGTGAGGTAGGTTGCACATGGCTATACAGGGTATTGTTTCTTCGTATGTTACCATTTGGTATAAGGTGAGGTAGGTTGCACATGGCTATACAGGGTATTATTTCTTCGTATGATACCATTTGGTATAAGGTGAGGTAGGTTGCACGTGGCTTTACAGGGTATTGTTTCTTTGTATGATACCATGGGTATAAGGCAAGGTAGGTTGCACATGCTGTACAGGGTATCATTTCTTTGAATGATACCATTTGGCATAAGGTGAGGTAGGTTGCACGTGGCTGTACAGGGTATTGTTTCTTTGTATGAAACCATTGGTATTAGGCAAGGTAGGTTGCAAAATACTGTACAGGGTATCATTTCTTTGTATGATACCATTTGGCATATGGTGAGGTAGGTTGCACATGGCTATACAGGGTATTGTTTCTTTGTATGATACCATTTGGCATAAGGTGAGGTAGATTGCACATGGCTATACAGGGTATTGTTTCTTCTTATGATACCATTTGGTATAAGGTGAAGTAGGTTGCACATGGCTATGCAGCGGTAATTGTTTCTTCATATGTTACATTTGGTATAAGGTGAGGTAGGTTGCACATGGCTATACAGGGTATTGTTTCTTCGTATGTTAACATTTGGTATAAGGTGAGGTAGGTTGCACATGGCTATACAGAGTATTGTTTCTTCGTATGGATACCATTTGGTATAAGGTTGAGGCTAGTTGCACGTGGCTGTACAGGTATTGTTTCTTTGTATGATACCATTGGTATAAGGCAAGGTAGGTTGCACATGGCTGTACAAGGTATCATTTCTTTGAATGATACCATTTGGCATAAGGTGAGGTAGGTTGCATGTGGCTGTACAGGGTATTGTTTCTTTGTATGATACCATTGGTATAAGGCAAGGTAGGTTGCACATGCTGTACAGGGTATCATTTCTTTGTATGATACCATTTGGCATAAGGTGAGGTAGGTTGCACATGGCTATACAGGGTATTGTTTCTTCGTATGATACCATTTGGCATAAGGTGAGATAGATTGCACATGGCTGTACAGGGTATTGTTTCTTCGTATGATACCATTTGGTATAAGGCGAGGTAGATTGCACATGGCTAGACAGGGTATTGTTTCTTCGTATGATACCATTTGGCATAAGGTGAGGTAGATTGCACATGGCTATACAGGGTATTGTTTCTTCTTATGATACCATTTGGTATAAGGTGAAGTAGGTTGCACATGGCTATACAGGGTATTGTTTCTTCATATGTTACCATTTGGTATAAGGTGAGGTAGGTTGCACATGGCTATACAAGGTATTGTTTCTACGTATGATACTATTTGGTATGAGGTGAAATAGGTTGCACATGGCTATACAGGGTATTGTTTCTTCGTATGATACCATTGGTATAAGGTGAGGTAGGTTGCACATGGCTATACAGGGTATTGTTTCTTCGTATGATGCCATTTAGTATAAGGTGAAGTAGGTTGCACATGGCTATACAGGGTATCATTTCTTTGTATGATACCATTTGGTATAAGGTGAGGTAGGTTGCACATGGCTATACAGGGTATTGTTTATTCGTATGTTACCATTTGGTATAAGGTGAGGTAGGTTGCACATGGCTGTACAGGGTATTGTTTCTTTGTATGATACCATTTGGTATAAGGTGAGGTAGATTGCACATGGCTGTACAGGGTATTATTTCTTTGTATGATACTATTTGGTATGAGGTGAAGTAGGTTGCACATGGCTATACAGGGTATTGTTTCTTCATATGATACCATTTGGTATAAAGTGAGGTAGGTTGCACTTGGCTGTTTAGGGTATTATTTCTTCGTATGATACCATTTGGTATAAGGTGAGGTAGGTTGCACATGGCTATACAGGGTATTGTTTCTTCGTATGATACCATTTGGAATAAGGTGAGGTAGGTTTCACATGGCTATACAGGGTATTGTTTCTACGTATGATACCATTTGGTATAAGGTGAGGTAGGTTGCACATGGCTATACAGGGTATTGTTTCTACGTATGATACCATTTGGTTTAATATGAGGTAGGTTGCACATGGCTATACAGGGTATTGTTTCTTCGTATGATACCATTTGGTATAAGGTGAGGTAGGTTGCACGTGGCTGTACAGGGTATCGTTTCTTCGTATGATACCATTTGGCATAAGGTGAGGTAGGTTGCACGTGGCTGTACAGGGTATTGTTTCTTTGTATGATACCATTGGTATAAGGCAAGGTAGGTTGCACATGGCTGTACAGGGTATAATTTCTTTGTATGATACTATTTGGTATAAGGTGAGGTTGGTTGCACGTGGCTGTACAGAGTATTGTTGCTTTGTATGATACCATTTAGTGTAAGGTGAGGTTGGTTGCACGTGGCTATACAGAGTATTGTTTCTTCGTATGATACCATTTGGTATAAGGTGAGGTAGGTTGCACATGGCTGTACAGGGTATTGTTTCTTCGTATGATACCATTTGGTATAAGGTGAGGTAGGTTGCACATGGCTATACAGGGTATTGTTTCTTTGTATGTTACCATTTGGTATAAGCTTAAGTAGGTTGCACATGGCTATACAGGGTATTGTTTCTCGGTAAGATACCATTTGGTATAAGGTGAGGTAGGTTGCACATGGCTATACAGGGTATTGTTTCTTCGTATGATACCATTTAGTAAAAGGTAAAGTAGGTTGCACATGGCTATACAGGGTATCATTTCTTCATATGATACCATTTGGTATAAGGTGAGGTAGGTTGCACATGGCTATACAGGGTATTGTTTCTTCGTATGTTACCATTTGGTATGAGGTGAAATAAGTTGCACATGGCTATACAGGGTATTGTTTCTTCGTATGTTACCATTTGGTATAAGGTGAGGTAGGTTGCACATGGCTATACAGGGTATTGTTTCTTCATATGTTACCATTTGGTATAAGGTGAGGTAGGTTGCACATGGCTATACAGGGTATTGTTTCTTTGAATGTTACCATTTGGTATAAGGTGAGGTAGGTTGCACATGGCTATACAGGGTATTGTTTCTACGTATGATACCATTTGGTATAAGGTGAGGTAGGTTGCATATGGCTATACAGGGTATTGTTTCTTTGTATGATACCATTTGGTATAAGGTGAGGTAGGTTGCACATGGCTATACAGGGTATTGTTTCTTTGTATGTTACCATTTGGCATAAGGTGAGGTAGATTGCACATGGCTATACAGGGTATTGTTTCTTTGTATGATACCATTTGGTATAAGGTGAGGTAGGTTGCACATGGCTATACAGGGTATGGTTTCTTTGTATGATACCATTTGGTATAAGGTGAGGTAGGTTGCACATGGCTATACAGGGTATTGTTTCTATGTATGATACCATTTGGTATAAGGTGAGGTAGGTTGCACATGGCTATACAGGGAATTGTTTCTTTGTATGATACCATTTGGTATAAGGTGAGGTAGGTTGCACATGGCTATACAGGGTATTGTTTCTACGTATGATACTATTTTATATGAGGTGAAGTAGGTTGCACATGGCTATACAGGGAATTGTTTCTGCGTATGATACTATTTGGTGTGAGGTGAAGTAGGTTGCACATGGCTATACAGGGTATTGTTTCTGCGTATGATACTATTTGTTATGAGGTGAAGTAGGTTGCACGTGGCTGTATAGGGTATATTTTTTTGTATGAAATCATTTTGTATAAGGTGAGGTAAACTGCAAATGGCTGTACAAGATATAGTTTTCTGATTGTTTGCTGATTCATTCCAGACAAGTCTTTAACTAGGAGGAAGCGGATGAGAGGGAAGTAGCATAAATATATATACAGACTAAAGAATGAATAAAAGGGGGCTTTTGTTAGAGCTGCGGCAGCAGACTGTTCCTTCTGAAGATAGCTGGGGACGATTACAGGAGCCTGAGCTGACCAGGACAAAGACGTGCAGTGTACGGCCCAGCTTGTTTGTTCAATACCAGTCCAACCCTTTACACATTTCGTTTGTGCACTGCTAGAATTCCTGTACTGCTCCTCTGCTTTGATGACCCACAATAGCTATGTAGGGTCTAGCTGTGCATATTGCACCTTGAGTCCCTTGTTTGGCAGTTTAGGGTTGGGAAGGGGCACAATTTTCCTAAATCCAATCCCAGTGTTTATTTAAGTTGCCTGTGGGGCAACATTGGCTCTTTAGCTTCTGCTCTCTCTGGTGCAAAGAAAACTGTAATAGAAAAGTCTAAATACACCCCCCATCCTGCTGCCAATGAGCATTTAGGGCCCCTGAATATTAGCAACGTGTGAGACGATTCATTAACTCCCAGCAATGTCCTCTCTTCCTGATGCTCTTCACAATAAAATGTCTATTTATTTAAAGAGGGACAAGGCTCTGTCTATTCCCTGCATTAAAGTGGCATTAAACAATTTTGGCTAGATTACGAGTTGTGCGTTAGGCAGAAAAAGCAGCGTTGACAGGTCCTAACGCTGCTTTTTCACTACTGCTGCTACTACGAGTCTTGCAGGTTTAGGGGCACCGCACACTTCTTTGGCCTTAACGCAAAACGACTTACGTAAACTTTGTAAAGTCTTTTTTCTATGGGACTTCCATGGCGCCGATATTACGAGTCTGTCCTGGGAGGCCAAAAAGTGAGCGGTACACCCTCTACCTACAAGATCCCTAACGCATTTTAAAGTCAGTAGTTATAAGTTGTATGGTACAACACCTTAGCATAAAACTCATAACTAAAGTGCTAAAAAGTATACTAACAACCATAAACTACCTATTAACTCCTAAACCGAGTCCCTCCCGCATCACAAATACTAAAATAAAAATTTTAACCACTAATCTGCCGCTCCGGACATCGCCGCCACTATAATAAACATATTAAACCCTAAACCGCGGCACTCCTGCCTCGCAAACACTAGTTAAATATTATTAACCCCTAATCTGCCATCCCTAACATCGCCGCCACCTACCTACATTTATTAACCCCTAATCTGCCATCCCCAACGTCGCCGCCACAATAATAAACATATTAACCCCTAAAATGCCGCACTCCCCCCTCGCAAACACTATTTAAATATTATTAAACCCTAATCTGCTGTCCCTAACATCGCCGCCACCTACCTACATTTATTAACCCCTAATCTTCTGCCCCCAACGTCGCTGCCACTATACTAAATGTATTAACCCCTAAACCTAAGTCTAGCCCTAATCCTAACACCCCCTAATTTAAATAGAATTACAATAAATCTAAAAAAATATTAATATTTAAAACTAAATACTTACCTGTAAAATAAACCCTAAGCTAGCTACAATATAACTAATAGTTACATTGTATCTAGCTTAGGGTTTATTTTTATTTTACAGGCAAGTTTGTATTTGTTTTAACTAGGTAGAATAGTTATTTAATAGTTATTAACTATTTAATAACTACCTAGCTAAAATAAATACAAAAAGTACCTGTAAAATAAAATCTAACCTAAGTTACAATAACACCTAACACTACACTACAATTAAATAAATTAACTAAATTAAAAACAATTAAATAAATTAAATTAGCTAAATTACAAAAAAAAATTAAATTACAGAAAATAAAAAACAAATTACAGATCTTTAAACTAATTACACCTAATCTAATAGCCCTATCAAAATAACCCCCCTCCCAAAAAAAAAAAACAAAAAAAAAATCATAGCCTAAACTAAGCTATCAATAGCCCTTAAAAGGGCCTTTTGCGGGGCATTGCCCCAAAGTAATCAGCTCTTTTACCTGTAAAAAAACATACAAACAACCCCCCCAACAGTAAAACCCACCACCCACACAACCAAAACCCCAAATAAAATACTAACTAAAAAAAACTAAGCTCCCCATTGCCCTAAAAAGGGCATTTGGATGGGCATTGGCCTTAAAAGGGCATTTAGCTCTATTGCAGCCCAAATACCTAACCTAAAAAATAAACCCACCCAATACACCCTTAAAAAAACCTAACACTATCCCCCTGAAGATTGACTTACAGTTCTGAAGACCGGATGTCGATCCTCAAGGAACCAATGTGGAGAGAATGCCCAGGCGCCAGTAATACGAAGGCTAAGGTAAAAATGAGGTTGGAACTATATTACATAGAGGTATTTATTAATACAGAATAAAATATAATAAAATATAATTAATCACAAAATTCAAATGTAAAATTTAAAATTCACATAAGCATGGATCCACACTGAATTGATATAAAAACATAGTAGATACAACAAGATGACAATGAAAATGCTGTCAGTGTATGCTGGTACAGTGGTTAATGTATCTAAACACTTATGAATTGATCCAATAGAGAAAAATATTCAAAGCAATAAATCACACGTGTCCCAAAAAGTATATATATAATGTCCTGGAAATAGTGTCCTAAAAAATGTGAGATGTGTAGGAAATCCAAAAAAACTCCAAATATCCAATAGTGATGTGATAATGGAAACAATGTCTGGAAAAAAGGGGAAAAAATTGAAAAAATCCAATCCTAGTGTGATAAAATGTAAAAATAGATACAGTGTCTGGAAAAATAGCAAAGTTGCAACTGTGTTGCAAACTGTGGAAAAAAGTGTCAATCCTGAGAAGTGGTTAATCCAAAATGGGGTGGTCCTAGTGTTTGTCTTTTGATTCCCCAGATGCCCCTAGAGGCCCTTGCCTCTATATAAAATGTGAAAAAGGTGGAAAATGGGGTGGTCCTAGTGTTTGTCTTTTGATTCCCCAGATGCCCCTAGAGGCCCTTGCCTCTATATAAAATGTGAAAAAGGTGGAAAAGGAAAAAACACGTGAAATAACAAAGAACAAACTTGCTGCAAAAAACGAACTTGCTGCGAGGATACCAGAGGAGTCCCAAAATGGCGAAGGTACACCGGAAGCGAGGTGAACCCGAGAGAAGTGGTCCTCCAGATGGGCAGAAGTCTTCATCCAGACGACATCTTCTATCTTCATCCATCCGACGCGGAGCGGGTCCATTTTCAAGACATCCGACGCGGAGCATCCTCTTCATCCGGAGTCTTCTTACTGAATGACGGTACCTTTAAGTGATGTCATCCAAGATGGCATCCCTTAGATTCCGATTGGCTGATAGAATTCTATCAGCCAATCGTAATTAAGGTAGAAAAATCCTATTGACTGATGCAATCAGCCAATAGGATTGAAGTTCAATCCTATTGGCTGATCCAATCAGCCAATAGGATTGAGCTTGCATTCTATTGGCTCTTCCAATCAGCCAATAAAATGCGAGCTCAATCCTATTGGCTGATTGGATCAGCCAATAGGATTTTTTCTACCTTTATTCCGATTGGCTGATAGAATTCTATCAGCCAATCGGAATCTAAGGGAAGCCATCTTGGATGACGTCACTTAAAGGTACCGTCATTCAATAAAAAGACTCCAGATGAAGAGGATGCTCCGTGTCGGATGTCTTGAAGATGGACCCGCTCCGCGTCGGATGGATGAAGATAGAAGATGCCATCAGGATGAAAACTTCTGCCCATCTGGAGGAACACTTCGCCCGGCTTGGATGAAGACTTCTCCCGGCTTCGTTGAGGACTACGGCCCGGTTGGATGAAGACTTCTGCCGCTTCCTTGAGGATGGATGTCCGGTCTTCAGAACTGTAAGTCGATCTTCAGGGGGTTAGTGTTAGGTTTTTTTAATGGTGTATTGGGTGGGTTTTATTTTTAGGTTAGGGTTTGGGCCTGCAATAGAGCTAACTGCCCTTTTAAGGGCAATGCCCATCCAAATGCCTTTTTCAGGGCAATGGGGAGCTTAGGTTTTTTTAGTTAGTATTTTATTTGGGGGGTTGGTTGTGTGGGTGGTGGGTTTTACTGTTGGGGGGTTGGTTGTATTTTGTTTTTACAGGTAAAAGAGCTGATTACTTTGGGGCAATGCCCCGCAAAAGGCCCTTTTAAGGTTAGTTTAGTTTAGGCTAGGGTTTTTTAAATTTTTTGGGGGGGTTATTTTGATAATTTTGATAGGGCTATTAGATTAGGTGTAATTAGTTTAAATATCTTGTAATTTGTTTTATTATTTTCTGTAATTTAGTGTTTTGTTTTTTTTGTACTTTATCTAATTGTATGCAATTTATTTAATTGTATTTAATTTAGGTAAGTTATTTAATTGTAGTGTAGTGTTAGGTGTTAGTGTAACTTAGGTTAGGTTTTATTTACAGGTAATTTTGTATTTATTTTAGCTAGGTAGTTATTAAATAGTTAATAACTATTTAGTAACTATTCTACCTAGTTAAAATAAATACAAACTTGCCTGTAAAATAAAAATAAACCCTAAGCTAGATACAATGTAACTATTAGTTATATTGTAGCTAGCTTAGGGTTTATTTTATAGGTAAGTATTTAGTTTTAAATAGGAATTATTTAGCTAATAATATTATTATTTTTTTAGATTTATTTAAATTATATTTAAGTTAGGGGGTGTTAGGGTTAGGGTTAGACTTAGGTTTAGGGGTTAATACATTTACTATAGTGGCTGCGGCAGATTAGGGGTTAATAAATGTAGGTAGGTGGCGGAAATGTTAGGGACGACAGATTAGGGGTTAATAATATTTAACTAATGTTTGCAAGGCGGGAGTGCAACGGTTTTGGGGTTAATATGTTTATTATAGTGGCGGCGACTTTGGGGGCGGCAGATTAGGGGTTAATAAATGTAGGTAGGTTGCAGCGACATTGGGAGAGGGAGATTAGGGGTTAATAAATATAATGTAGGTTGCGGCGATGTTGGGGTCAGCAGATTAGGGGTTAATACATATAATGTAGGTGGCGGCGGTGTCCGGAGCGGCAGATTAGGGGTTAATAAGTATAATGTAGGTGTTGGCGATGTCAGGGGCGGCAGATTAGGGGTTAATAAGTGTAAGATTAGGGGTGTTGAGACTTGGGGTTCATGTTAGGGTGTTTGGTGTAAACATACATTTTATTTCCCCATAGGAATCAATGGGGCTGCGTTACTGAGTTTTACACTGCTTTTTTGCAGGTGTTAGACTTTTTCTCAGCCAGCTCTCCCCGTTGATTCCTATGAGGAAATCGTGTACGAGCACATACGACCAGCTCACCACTTAAGCAGCGCTGTTATTAGCGTGCGGAAAGGAGCACAATTTTGCTCAACGCTCACTTCTTGCCTTTTAACGCCGGGTTTGTAAAAACCCTTAATACCAGCACTGCAGGTAAGTGAGCAGTGAGAGAAAACTGCTTGTTAGCACCGCATAGCCTCTAAGGCAAAACTCGTAATCTAGCTGTTTGTGATTGCAATATAAAATGCTTAATTGTGTATAATAAAAGAATATACTTTAATGATTTATTTTACCATCTTTTGAGGTTATTTAACCCTTACAAATTATGGGCTTTCAAATTCCCCAGAGTTTTTATAATTCCCCAGAGTGCCGTCATGTTAAAACCTAAATTTTACTTGTCTAATCTCTGCAAGGGACTGATAAAGTGTGCAGTGTGTGTGTTTGTGTTTGTAGTGTATGTGTGTGTGTGTGCAGTGTGTGTATGTGTGTGTATTTGTGTGTGTGCTGTGTGTGTGCAATATACAGGTATGAGTTACAGCCATATTTAACAGAAGGGTTTACAGTCACAATATACAGGTATGAGTTACAGTCATAGTTTATATGAGGGGGTTACAGTCACAAGGTACAGGTATGAGTTACAGCCATAGTTTACATGAGGGGTTACAGTCACAAGGTACAGGTATGAGTTACAGCCATAATTTGCATTAGGGGTTACAGTCACAAGGTACAGGTATGAGTTACAATCATAGTTTACAGGAGGGGGTCACAGTCACAATGTACAGGTATGAGTTACAGCCATAGATTACATTAGAGGTTACAGTCACAAGGTACAGGTATGAGTTACAGCCATAGATTACATTAGAGGTTACAGTCACAAGGTACAGGTATGAGTTACAGACATAGTTTACATGAGGGGGTTACAGTCACAAGGTACAGGTATGAGTTACAGCCATAGTTTACATGAGGGGTTACAGTCACAATGTACAGGTATGAGTTACAGCCATAATTTACATTAGGGGTTACAGTCACAAGGTACAGGTATGAGTTACAGACATAGTTTACATGAGGGGTTACAGTCACAATGTACAGGTATGAGTTACAGACATAGTTTACATGAGGGGTTATAGTCACAAGGTATAGGTATGAGTTACAGACATAGTTTTTATGAGGGGTTACAGTCACATGGTACAGGTATGAGTTACAGACACAGGGGCCTATCAAGCTCCGAACGGAGCTTGATGGCCCGTGTTTCTGCCGAGTCTTCAGACTCACCAGAAACAGCAGTTATAAAGCAGCGGTCTAAAGACCGCTGCTCCATAACCCTGTCCGCCTGCTCTGAGCAGGCGGACAGGAATCGCCGGAAATCAACCCGATCGAGTACGATCGGGTTGATTGACACCTCCTTGCTGGTTGCCCATTGGCCGGGAGTCTGCAGGGGGTGGCGTTGCACCAGCAGGTCTTGTGAGCTACTGGTGGAATGCTGAATATGGAGAGCGTATTGCTCTTCGCATTCAGCGATGTCTTGCGGACCTGATCCACACTGTCGGATCAGGTCCGCAAGACATTTGATAAATAGGCCCCATAGTGTACAGGAGGACATTCACAATGTACAGGTATGAGTTACAATCATAGTTTACAGGAGGGGTCACAGTCACAATGTACAGGTATGAGTTACAGCCATAGATTACATTAGAGGTTACAGTCACAAGGTACAGGTATGAGTTATAGACATAGTTTACATGAGGGGGTTACAGTCACAAGGTAAAGTTATGAATTACAGACATAGTTTACATGAGGGTTTACAGTCACAAGGTACAGGTATGAGTTACAGACATTGTTTGCAGAAGGGTTTTACAGTCACAAGGTACAGGTATGAGTTAAAGTCATAGTTTACATGAGGGGTTACAGTCACAATGTACATGTATGAGTTACAGCCAAATTTTACAGAAGGGTTTACAGTCACAATATACAGGTATGAGTTACAGCCATAGTTTACATGAGGGGGTTACAGTCACAAGGTACAGGTATGAGTTACAGACATAGTTTACATGAGGGGGTTACAGTCACAAGGTACAGGTATGAGTTACAGCCATAGATTACATGAGGGGTTACAGTCACAAGGTACAGGTATGAGTTACAGCCATAGTTTACATTAGGGGTTACAGTCACAAGGTACAGGTATGAGTTACAGCTATAGTTAACATTAGGGGTTAAAGTCGCAAGGTACAGGTATGAGTTACAGCTATAGTTAACATTAGGGGTTAAAGTCGCAAGGTACAGGTATGAGTTACAGCCATAGTTAACATTAGGGGTTAAAGTCGCAAGGTACAGGTATGAGTTACAGTCATAGTTTACATGAGGGGTTACAGTCACAATGTACAGGTATGAGTTACAGCCATAATTTACATGAGGGGTTACAGTCACAAGGTACAGGTATGAGTTACCGCTATAGTTTACATTAGGGGTTACAGTCACAAGGTACAGGTATGAGTTACAGCCATAGTTTACATGAGGGGTTACAGTCACAATGTACAGGTATGAGTTACAGCCATAATTTACATTAGGGGTTACAGTCACAAGGTACAGGTATGAGTTACAGACATAGTTTACATGAGGGGTTACAGTCACAATGTACAGGTATGAGTTACAGACATAGTTTTCATGAGGGGTTATAGTCACAAGGTATAGGTATGAGTTACAGACATAGTTTTTATGAGGGGTTACAGTCACATGGTACAGGTATGAGTTACAGACACAGGGGCCTATCAAGCTCCGAACGGAGCTTGACGGCCCGTGTTTCTGCCGAGTCTTCAGACTCACCAGAAACAGCAGTTATAAAGCAGCGGTCTAAAGACCGCTGCTCCATAACCCTGTCAGCCTGCTCTGAGCAGGCGGACAGGAATCGCCGGAAATCAACCCGATCGAGTACGATCGGGTTGATTGACACCTCCTTGCTGGTTGCCCATTGGCCGGGAGTCTGCAGGGGGTGGCGTTGCACCAGCAGGTCTTGTGAGCTACTGGTGGAATGCTGAATATGGAGAGCGTATTGCTCTTCGCATTCAGCGATGTCTTGCGGACCTGATCCACACTGTCGGATCAGGTCCGCAAGACATTTGATAAATAGGCCCCATAGTGTACAGGAGGACATTCACAATGTACAGGTATGAGTTACAATCATAGTTTACAGGAGGGGTCACAGTCACAATGTACAGGTATGAGTTACAGCCATAGATTACATTAGAGGTTACAGTCACAAGGTACAGGTATGAGTTATAGACATAGTTTACATGAGGGGGTTACAGTCACAAGGTAAAGTTATGAATTACAGACATAGTTTACATGAGGGTTTACAGTCACAAGGTACAGGTATGAGTTACAGACATTGTTTGCAGAAGGGTTTTACAGTCACAAGGTACAGGTATGAGTTAAAGTCATAGTTTACATGAGGGGTTACAGTCACAATGTACATGTATGAGTTACAGCCAAATTTTACAGAAGGGTTTACAGTCACAATATACAGGTATGAGTTACAGCCATAGTTTACATGAGGGGGTCACAGTCACAAGGTACAGGTATGAGTTACAGACATAGTTTACATGAGGGGGTTACAGTCACAAGGTACAGGTATGAGTTACAGCCATAGATTACATGAGGGGTTACAGTCACAAGGTACAGGTATGAGTTACAGCCATAGTTTACATTAGGGGTTACAGTCACAAGGTACAGGTATGAGTTACAGCCATAGTTAACATTAGGGGTTAAAGTCGCAAGGTACAGGTATGAGTTACAGTCATAGTTTACATGAGGGGTTACAGTCACAAGGTACAGGTATGAGTTACCGCTATAGTTTACATTAGGGGTTACAGTCACAAGGTACAGGTATGAGTTACAGCCATAGTTTACATGAGGGGTTACAGTCACAATGTACAGGTATGAGTTACAGCCATAATTTACATTAGGGGTTACAGTCACAAGGTACAGGTATGAGTTACAGACATAGTTTACATGAGGGGTTACAGTCACAATGTACAGGTATGAGTTACAGACATAGTTTTCATGAGGGGTTATAGTCACAAGGTATAGGTATGAGTTACAGACATAGTTTTTATGAGGGGTTACAGTCACATGGTACAGGTATGAGTTACAGACACAGGGGCCTATCAAGCTCCGAACGGAGCTTGACGGCCCGTGTTTCTGCCGAGTCTTCAGACTCACCAGAAACAGCAGTTATAAAGCAGCGGTCTAAAGACCGCTGCTCCATAACCCTGTCAGCCTGCTCTGAGCAGGCGGACAGGAATCGCCGGAAATCAACCCGATCGAGTACGATCGGGTTGATTGACACCTCCTTGCTGGTTGCCCATTGGCCGGGAGTCTGCAGGGGGTGGCGTTGCACCAGCAGGTCTTGTGAGCTACTGGTGGAATGCTGAATATGGAGAGCGTATTGCTCTTCGCATTCAGCGATGTCTTGCGGACCTGATCCACACTGTCGGATCAGGTCCGCAAGACATTTGATAAATAGGCCCCATAGTGTACAGGAGGACATTCACAATGTACAGGTATGAGTTACAATCATAGTTTACAGGAGGGGTCACAGTCACAATGTACAGGTATGAGTTACAGCCATAGATTACATTAGAGGTTACAGTCACAAGGTACAGGTATGAGTTATAGACATAGTTTACATGAGGGGGTTACAGTCACAAGGTAAAGTTATGAATTACAGACATAGTTTACATGAGGGTTTACAGTCACAAGGTACAGGTATGAGTTACAGACATAGTTTACATGAGGGGGTTACAGTCACAAGGTACAGGTATGAGTTACAGCCATAGATTACATGAGGGGTTACAGTCACAAGGTACAGGTATGAGTTACAGCCATAGTTTACATTAGGGGTTACAGTCACAAGGTACAGGTATGAGTTACAGCCATAGTTAACATTAGGGGTTAAAGTCGCAAGGTACAGGTATGAGTTACAGTCATAGTTTACATGAGGTGTTACAGTCACAAGGTACAGGTATGAGTTACCGCTATAGTTTACATTAGGGGTTACAGTCACAAGGTACAGGTATGAGTTACAGCCATAGTTTACATGAGGGGTTACAGTCACAATGTACAGGTATGAGTTACAGCCATAATTTACATTAGGGGTTACAGTCACAAGGTACAGGTATGAGTTACAGACATAGTTTACATGAGGGGTTACAGTCACAATGTACAGGTATGAGTTACAGACATAGTTTTCATGAGGGGTTATAGTCACAAGGTATAGGTATGAGTTACAGACATAGTTTTTATGAGGGGTTACAGTCACATGGTACAGGTATGAGTTACAGACACAGGGGCCTATCAAGCTCCGAACGGAGCTTGACGGCCCGTGTTTCTGCCGAGTCTTCAGACTCACCAGAAACAGCAGTTATAAAGCAGCGGTCTAAAGACCGCTGCTCCATAACCCTGTCAGCCTGCTCTGAGCAGGCGGACAGGAATCGCCGGAAATCAACCCGATCGAGTACGATCGGGTTGATTGACACCTCCTTGCTGGTTGCCCATTGGCCGGGAGTCTGCAGGGGGTGGCGTTGCACCAGCAGGTCTTGTGAGCTACTGGTGGAATGCTGAATATGGAGAGCGTATTGCTCTTCGCATTCAGCGATGTCTTGCGGACCTGATCCACACTGTCGGATCAGGTCCGCAAGACATTTGATAAATAGGCCCCATAGTGTACAGGAGGACATTCACAATGTACAGGTATGAGTTACAATCATAGTTTACAGGAGGGGTCACAGTCACAATGTACAGGTATGAGTTACAGCCATAGATTACATTAGAGGTTACAGTCACAAGGTACAGGTATGAGTTATAGACATAGTTTACATGAGGGGGTTACAGTCACAAGGTAAAGTTATGAATTACAGACATAGTTTACATGAGGGTTTACAGTCACAAGGTACAGGTATGAGTTACAGACATTGTTTGCAGAAGGGTTTTACAGTCACAAGGTACAGGTATGAGTTAAAGTCATAGTTTACATGAGGGGTTACAGTCACAATGTACATGTATGAGTTACAGCCAAATTTTACAGAAGGGTTTACAGTCACAATATACAGGTATGAGTTACAGCCATAGTTTACATGAGGGGGTCACAGTCACAAGGTACAGGTATGAGTTACAGACATAGTTTACATGAGGGGGTTACAGTCACAAGGTACAGGTATGAGTTACAGCCATAGATTACATGAGGGGTTACAGTCACAAGGTACAGGTATGAGTTACAGCCATAGTTTACATTAGGGGTTACAGTCACAAGGTACAGGTATGAGTTACAGCTATAGTTAACATTAGGGGTTAAAGTCGCAAGGTACAGGTATGAGTTACAGCTATAGTTAACATTAGGGGTTACAGTCACAAGGTACAGGTATGAGTTACAGCCATAGTTAACATTAGGGGTTAAAGTCGCAAGGTACAGGTATGAGTTACAGTCATAGTTTACATGAGGGGGTTACAGTCACAAGGTACAGGTATGAGTTACAGCCATAGTTTACATGAGGGGTTACAGTCACAAGGTACAGGTATGAGTTACAGCCATAGTTTACATGAGGGGTTATAGTCACATGGTACAGGTATGAGTTACAGCCATAGTTAACATTAGGGGTTAAAGTCGCAAGGTACAGGTATGAGTTACAGCCATAGATTACATGAGGGGTTACAGTCACAAGGTACAGGTATGAGTTACAGCCATAGTTTACATTAGGGGTTACAGTCACAAGGTACAGGTATGAGTTACAGCTATAGTTAACATTAGGGGGTTAAAGTCGCAAGGTACAGGTATGAGTTACAGCTATAGTTAACATTAGGGGTTAAAGTCGCAAGGTACAGGTATGAGTTACAGCCATAGTTAACATTAGGGGTTAAAGTCGCAAGGTACAGGTATGAGTTACAGTCATAGTTTACATGAGGGGGTTACAGTCACAAGGTACAGGTATGAGTTACAGCCATAGTTTACATGAGGGGTTATAGTCACATGGTACAGGTATGAGTTACAGCCATAGTTAACATTAGGGGTTAAAGTCGCAAGGTACAGGTATGAGTTACAGTCATAGTTTACATGAGGGGGTTACAGTCACAAGGTACAGGTATGAGTTACAGCCATAGATTACATTAGGGGTTAAAGTCACAATGTACAGGTATGAGTTACAGACATAGTTTACATGAGGGGAGTACAGTCACAATGTACAGGTATGAGTTACAGCCATAGTTTACATGAGGGGTTACAGTCACAAGGTACAGGTATGAGTTACAGCCATAGTTTACATGAGGGGTTATAGTCACATGGTACAGGTATGAGTTACAGTCATAGTTTATATGAGTGGCTACAGTCACAAGGTACAGGTATGAGTTACAGCCATAGTTTACATGAGTGGTTACAGTCACAATGTACAGGTATGAGTTACAGTCATAGTTTATATGAGTGGCTACAGTCACAAGGTACAGGTATGAGTTACAGGCATAGTTTATATGAGTGGTTACAGTCACAATGTACAGGTATGAGTTACAGTCATAGTTTATATGAGTGGCTACAGTCACAAGGTACAGGTATGAGTTACAGGCATAGTTTATATGAGTGGTTACAGTCACAATGTACAGGTATGAGTTACAGTCATAGTTTATATGAGTGGCTACAGTCACAAGGTACAGGTATGAGTTACAGGCATAGTTTATATGAGTGGTTACAGTCACAATGTACAGGTATGAGTTACAGTCATAGTTTATATGAGTGGCTACA
This sequence comes from Bombina bombina, assembly GCF_027579735.1. Classification (NCBI taxonomy): domain Eukaryota; kingdom Metazoa; phylum Chordata; class Amphibia; order Anura; family Bombinatoridae; genus Bombina; species Bombina bombina. Next base: position 1,134,032,023 of record NC_069504.1, on the reverse strand, counting down.
GTCACAAGGTACAGGTATGAGTTACAGGCATAGTTTATATGAGTGGTTACAGTCACAATGTACAGGTATGAGTTACAGCCATAGTTTATATGAGTGGTTACAGTCACAATGTACAGGTATGAGTTACAGTCATAGTTTATATGAGTGGTTACAGTCACAAGGTACAGGTATGAGTTACACTCATAGTTTATATGAGTGGCTACAGTCACAAGGTACAGGTATGAGTTACCGGCATAGTTTATATGAAGGGTTACAGTCACAATGTACAGGTATGAGTTACATCCATTGTTTACAGAAGGGTTTATTTAATAAGGGACAGATATAAATGAGCTCCTCATTAGCCAATCAGTATGCAGCATGTAGGTGAGTCAAGGGGATATGTATCAAGCTGTCAACTATGTTGCATTCGCCGGCATCAATACGCTCGCCTAACATCGCGGCCACTTATCTCAATATGTTCTCCTTATTTATGGAAAAAAACAGCAAAAAGAACCGCACCAAGTATGGGAAGATGAGCATTGGACTACTGTTAACTAGCAGTCATCGATCTCGTGTCTATTCGGCTTTTTCCCAACTTTATTCATACCCTGTCACTAAACGCTGCTACTATACTAAAATGTTTAACCCCTATCCCGCCGCTCCCCGACCCTGCCGCAACCTAAATAAAGTTATTAACCCCTATCCCGCCGCTACTCGGCCCCGCCGCAACCTAAATAAACATATTAACCCCTAAACCTCTGGCCTCAAATATCACCACCACTAACTAAACCTATTAACCCCTAAACCGTCAGCCCCCACATCGCCTTAAACTAAATTAAGCTATTAACCCCTAAACCTAACAACCCGCTAACTTTACATTAAAATTACAACATCCCTATCTTCAAATAAATTTAAACTTACCTGTAGAATTAAAATAAACAATTTTAAACTATTAATTAACCTACCCTAACTATTATCCTTCAATTAAATTAAACTACCAATTAAATTAAATAAATTTCATATTAAAAAACCTAACCCTACTCAAATTAATTATATATACTATTAAACGTTATTAAAAGTAATAAATTACAAAAAAAAAAAACACTAAATTACGGGTGGAAAAACACATTATCAAAAATAAAAAAGAATTACACCTAATCTAATAGACCTATCAAAATAGCACCCCCCCCCACAAAAAATAAAAATCCTGGCCTACAATACTACATTACCCCAAAGATATCAGCTCTTTTACCTGTAAAACAAATGCAAACACCCCCCCAACAGTTAAACCCACCACCCACCCAACCAACCCCCCAAATAAAAAAACGATCTAAAATAACCTAAGCTCCCCATTGCCCTGAAAAGGGCATTTGTATGGGCATTGCCCTTAAAAGGGCATTTAGCTATTTTACATACCCAGACCCTAATCTAAAAATAAACCCCCCCCAAAAAAACCTTAAAAAAACCTAACACTAACCCCCGACGATCCACTTACAGTTCTTGAAGTCCCGCTTGAAGGATCCATCCAGCCGGAGAAGTCCTCATCCAGGTGGCAAGAAGTCTTCATCCAGGCGGCCTCTACCATCTTCATCCAGCCGGATTTTTCCATACAAATGCCCTTTTCAGGGCAATGGGGAGCTTAGGTTATTTTAGTGGGGGGGGGTTGTAACTTAGTGTTTGTTTTTTCCTGTAATTTAGTACTTTTAATAATGTTTACTTGTATATTTAAATGATTTGAGTAGGGTTAGGTTTTTAATTATGTAATTTATTTTATTTAATTGGTAGTTTAATTTAATTGTAGGATAATGGTTAGGGTAGGTTAATTAAAAGTTTAAATTTGGGGGGCGGAGCCGGCCAGCGTCTGTGATGGCCGCATGATTCCTAGCTCCGGTTAAAGGAGCTCTTTCCTCGGCACATTAAGGGGACACCCGGGCCACTATAAAGCTGGAAAAGTCAGTCCGACCTCAAGCGAAGTTCCCGGAGCACCGAATGCAATGCCCATATCGCTAAAATAAGAAGATTGGCGACGGAACCAGATCCCAGAATGCAGCGGGCCTAAGTACGCATCGCACCACAGGGAAAAGTTAGCAAACGCACCATTGCTGCAAGGGGTAAGAAAGTAATACTTAATGCCCCAATGATAGTACATCAACCTATCGATTACCCCTTCTGAGCACAAAGCCCTGTGGCCCTGCCGATAGCGCAATCTGAACTCCTAGAAACGGCCATGCAATATACTTCATAGCAAACTCAATCTAGGCCTTACCGGACAGACTTGCATTAGCTACTGGGGCAGAAACACCACACTCCCTGCAATTACAGCCCAGCAGACAACACACAAGGCACAGTGCAGAGAAATACAACTGTTTGTGGAGTGCTGTTTTTAAACATGTAAGCAGACCCTTACATAAATCAATCTACACAGCTTAAAACGACATCGATCTAAAGGAGTACACAAACTTAAAATACACAAGCCACTTCGCTAATAATTGTGATTGAACAGATCGACACAGATTGACATCATACAAGTGGTTTAAAAAAATCATATTACATCGCATTTAAGAGAGACATTTGTTTATTTACTTTAATATCTTCTTCCTGGGCTGGAATAATCTGTGCTACCTTTAAACTGCAAAGTGACTAAGCTAAATTATAACTTGGAGATTGAAACTCGCCAGACTCACTAAGATTGCAAAACTAGCAATGGCGTCCAGACGCACACCTAAGCCAGATAAAAATATTAAAAGCCTAACAACTTCCAATGCAAAAATGGACAATTTTTTTAAAGTTCTAGAATCCTCCATGTCAGATACAGCCAATCCAACAGACAGTGAACAAACCACATCTGATGTGGACTCTCCTGCTCTCCTCACTAAAGCAGACATACAAAATCTGCAGACTAAAGCAGACTTTGCATCCTTTTTCACCCATGTGGGGAAAATTATTAAAGAAGGACTATCTGAAGTCAGGAAAGATCTCTCAGACTTGGGGGAGAGAGTTTTACAGGCAGAAGAAGATTTAGAACAGTTTTCAAATACTACAGAACTCCAAAATCGCACTCTTCAAGTGCATGATGACATGATACAGCAGCTTCAAAACCAAGTTGAAGATTTGGATAACAGAGGGAGACGGCAGAATCTAAGAATAAGAGGTATCTCAGAGAAAGTTACAACCTCCCAAATCCAACAGCACCTACAGCAGTTGTTCCAACATATTCTACAAGAAGACGTCCCAATCATCCCTCTAGATAGAGCCCACCGGGCACTACGCCCGAAACCCGCAGACGATAAACCGCCTAGAGATATAATCCTGCGATTTCAAAATTTCAAAGACAAGGAGAAAATAATGACAGCTTCGCGGAAAACACGCCAAATCCTGTTCGAAGGAGATACAGTACAAATATATGCAGATCTGAGTAACATCACACTCTCCAAGCGCAGAGAGGCGAAATACCTCACTACACACCTACAGGACTTAAAAATACCCTATAGATGGGGTTTCCCATTCTGCATTAAAGTATTGCATAACTCCCAGATTGTCACATATAGCCACCCAGATGACCTTGAGCAATTTTGTGACAGCCTAAAGATTCCACCTCCATCTACACGCTCGTCGCTAACTCCACTGGCAAGAGACAATCCAACATCACTGGCACAGAAGCAACAGAGACCTGCTTGGATGAGAGTCTCCAGGAAAACTGACCAAGGAAACCAGAAAGCAGCCCAACAAGAAGAAGGACTGACATGAAAATAAAAGTGCTACGAGATTGGTTACCCTTACAAATGTTTATTACCCAGTATGATAATATGTCAGAAACCTAGACATACCTGGTAACATATTTAGAAAATGTTGTATACCTAATTTTAGATATTTGTATTATTACATCAAACTATATTGATGCTAACTGACCAAGCCCTACTTACCCCCTAGCTAGGCCTTCCCCCTATAATACGTTTAAGCCCCAAATGGAAATGCTCCGTCATAGTAACTTCATTTTTTTTTTTTACTATGACCCCCCCCATTGTATTTGAAATACTGTTTTAAGTATTTTTGTGGTATTGTTAGTTATGATGTTTTATTATTGATGTTTTACTCGTTTTCCTTACACTCTTTATCTCTTCTAGCAGATCCTTGTACTAAAAGGGATTGCTATTCCCTATACAACTTCTCTTTCCCTTCCTACCCTTTCTCCGACAGAGATGAAACGAAAAGGTACCAACAACAGGCACCCAAACTCAGGTATTGTAACTTGCAACACGCAAACGCTTACAAAGATTCTGTAGTAACCCTCTCCACATTAACCGCAACACACAACAGGATATACAAGATACATTACGCGAACTTCACTATACATAGAGCATATGGCAGTCCCTGATCTTTTGTTAATCTCTCAAAATGTTAAAGGACTAAATTCACCCACCAAAAGATCCATTGCCCTAAATTGGTTTCACAAACATAAGGGTGAGGTGATTTTCTTACAAGAAACCCACTTTAGCAAACATATAACAACGAAATGCTCCTCTAAACAATTCCCAACGGGATACTTTAATTCAGCCCCTGCTAAACGGAATGGAGTGGGTATACTATTTAGGCATAATGTCCCTTTTCACCTCACCCAGCAACATACAGACAATGAAGGAAGATTCTTGATCCTAGTAGGCACACTCTACAGCAGACAAATCACTTTTGCAACATATTATGCACCAAACACGGGCCAAGCTCGTTTCTTTAAAAAACTAATCAAAACATTATTAGAGGTGACACGGGGAACATTGATTCTGACAGGAGACAGCAATGTGGCATTGGAACCACCATTAGACTGCTCTAATAAAAAAAGCTCAATGCCCAGGAGCTCTTTAAGTGTCATAGTGAAGGTCCAACGCAGTGCAACACTCTTAGATACCTGGAGAATACAACACCCTACACAAAAGACGTATACTTTTTATTCAAACCCCCAAAAATCATATTCCAGAATAGACCACATATTCATAGACCAAAGCAGCTTACCCCTAATGAAACACACGGAAATTTTACCGACCCCATGGTCTGACCATTCGATGGTAACGCTATCTTTGGCCCTACCAGACAAACCCCTCACTGACCCACACTGGCGCCTAGATGAGACACTGCTATTGCAACCACTAATTAAAGACAAAATTATACGTTCACTTAAAGACTACTTCCTGCATAATACAACCCCAGATACATCCCCTGCCATAGTTTGGGAAGCCCACAAAGCAGTAATTAGAGGAGAATTTCTGAAACAGAAATCTATAATGAAAAAAAATTATAACAAACAATACAACATGCTGATTCATCAACTCCGAGATATTGAGAAGTTACATATGCAAACTCCTACTAATGAACGATACATAACTCAACTAGCGAAAACTAGAATTAAATGAACTACTTAACAGAGAAGCGCAAAGAAAGGCAGTATATCTAAACAAACTATATTTCACAGAAGGCAATAAGGCAGGACCACTTTTGGCTAGAACTCTTAAAACCCATACAAACACTCAATTCATACACAAATTATCACAACCAGACACACCGGGAGAATACACACATGACAGTAAAACTATTGCAGAGGTATTTAGAAATTACTACAAAAACCTTTACAATATCCCTGCAACTCCATACTCCTCAGACTATGAAGCAATAAATTCTTACATACAGAAAGCCAACATCCCAACTCTACCCGAACATATCTCGAAACAAATGGAGGATCCCATTTCCCTCCAAGAGGTCATAGCAGCCATACAGCATACACCACTTCGTAAAAGCCCCGGCCCAGACGGCCTATCGGCCTCATACTATAAACAGTTCCAATCCATTTTGGCCCCACACCTTGCTAACCTTTTCAACTCTCTTGATATAGATGGACTGCTCTCCCCCAACCTCCTGGAAGCCCATATATCCATTATACCCAAACCAGGTAAACCTCCCACAGAACCAAGTAATTATCGCCCAATATCCCTATTAAATGGGGATATAAAAATATATGCCAAGATACTAGCAAACCGGATCAGCAAAATACTTCCAACTTTAATACATGTAGACCAGGCCGGCTTTGTACCACTTAGGGAGGCCAGAGACAACACGATTCGAGTTCTCCATTTAATGGAATACGTTACATCAAAACAGATCCCTGCAGTCCTGGCCTCCACTGATGCAGAGAAAGCTTTTGATAGGCTGAATTGGCCTTTCCTGCACAGTACACTAAGACACTTTGGGTTTGGGGAACTAATGATTAAACAAATTTTCCATCTATATAATGGCCCCTCTGCAAAGGTCCGCGCGAATGGGGTCCTATCACACAGTTTCAACATAAATAACGGGACTAGGCAGGGTTGTCCATTATCACCCATTCTCTTTGTCCTTACAATGGAGATTTTAGCCTGTCATATCAGGGAAAACCCAAAAATTCACGGCATCCCAATCGGTCCAGACACCCACAAATTAGCGATGTTTGCAGATGACGTGTTGATCACTCTAACTCTTCCTGACATCTCGTTGCCCAACCTGACCCTTGAATTTGATAATTTCAGTAAATTCTCACATTTCCATATCAATTATTCAAAATCGGAGCTCCTAAATATCTCAATGACCGCTAGTAACTTCGCAGCTTTCACGCCATCTTGTCCGTTTAAAATCCAACACTCCCATCTAAAATACTTAGGCATAATGCTATCTTCTAATTCCTCAAAATGGTTTGCCCTAAACTACCGACCCCTCCTACACTCTATACAGCACTCCCTATCCTCCTGGAGGGAAAAGCCCCTGTCGTGGTGGGGTAGGATACAATCAGTCAAAATGACAATCCTCCCCAAAATCCTATACATACTGCAAGCGATGCCAATTACACTCCCTAAGACATTCATACAAAAACTTCAAAAAGCCATAAATACTTTTGTGTGGGGGAGGTCACGCCCAAGGATAGCTCGAGGAACAATGTATAGATCCCTCCAAGGTGGGGGTTTGGGTCTACAAGAATTAAACCTATATTATCATGCATCAGTACTACAGAGAATCCTAGACTGGCACTGTAGGAGAGAATCCAAAGCATGGGTTGCGATTGACTCCCAGCTACTTAAATCCCCTAACCCAGGTCCCCTATGCTGGCTCCCAAAAACCAAGCGCACCCCTGCTTGCCAATCATCCGCACTTTACCGACACATATTCAACACATCGGATCACTTAATTAAAACTACACCAGCCCTGTCCACACCTGTATCCCCGCTTACCCCAATTTTTCCCAACATAGAACTAATGGGGGGATACGAGAACAAGAGAAAAGACACACCAATTACTGAACTATTAGACTCTGTCCCCATGGCAATCCTGCACATACAAGGCACACTAAAACCCAGAGAGGAACTCTCACCAATTTTATTTGGCTCCTTTGCCCCATGGCTAAAATATGCACAACTACGGCACTTTATACAGACTACTCCCAATAAAGAAGACCTTATTAGATTACCAACACTTTTTGAGCAAACGTGCCTTAGGGGAAACACTACCAGAGGTACGTTATCACTAGCTAAGAGCATGCTTCAGAACGCACGATCCCCTCCACTTCCTCCATATACAGCTAAATGGCATAAAGAATTGGGCGTAGACATGGATACTGAACAGTGGCTACAAATCTATAGAAACACTCGTACCTCTTCCACATCACCCAAAGTAATTGAACTCAACTACAAAGTGCTTATGCGCTGGTACTTGACACCATCTAGAATAAATAATATTTACCCTACCTCCTCACCCTCATGCTGGAGAGGTTGCACCGAGCGAGGCACTGCATTACATATGTGGTGGTCATGCCCCAAACTACACTTATTTTGGAAGGGAATAGAATCCACATTGGGGAAGCTAGCAGAGGCAGACCTCCATTTAAACCCAAAATTGATCCTCCTAAACGAGAACCCTCCACTCCGCTGTAAAATTAGACAGACATTGATACGAATAGGACTCAATAGCGCCAAAGCACTGATCGCCCTAAATTGGAAGTCCTCAGTAATACCCTCACATAGCAGCTGGTTACAAAATACTGATAAGATGCTTTCATGTGAAGAATATGGATACTTTAAAAGAGGTAAATCTGCATTCTATGCAGATGTCCGTTTCTACTGGGATTCTATCACTACCACATATACACATAGGACCTCCCATGCGACAAACACACCGCTAGATTAGGGAAGCTATGAACATATTACTGAATATATTTTGCCTCACACACTGTTGCTTGAGAATACCCCATTACCTTACCGCAAACTACAACTTAGGGATGTCTCTGTCGGATACTCTTCTTTTCCCTTCCCCCCCTTCTCCCTCTTTATTTTCTTTTCTTTCTATACTTTCTTTTGGTTCAACCTAGATATGATTATAGGTTCAGAGCAATGTAACTGTGACCCTTTATAATAGCTCCACTTTAAACTGATATACCAGAGCGAAGAGAAGACCAACACCTACAGAGAACGAATATGGACAATAAAGAACTTTATAAAGGACTATAATTGCCAGGCAGCTCAAAGTCCAGATGCCCTCATTATGAGCATTAGATTCCTGGAGGTTATGGTCAATGTTGTGGACAATAGATCAAACAATGTGAACCTTATGACTCTGTATGCGCAGGTCGCACTTTTGTGTTTTTTTTTTTTTATATATTTTTTTTTTTTTGTTAAATTGTTATTTGTTGACAAAATCAATAAAAATTTAAGTTTAAAAAAAAAAAAAAGTTTAAATTTGAAGATAGGGATGTTGTAATTTTAATTTAAAGTTAGCGGCTTGTTAGGTTTAGGGGTTAATAGCTTAATTTAGTTTATGGCGATGTGGGGGGCTTATGGTTTAGGAGTTAATAGGTTTAGTTAGTGGTAGTGATGTGGGAGGCCAGAGGCTTAAGGGTTAACACGTTTATTTAGTGGCGGCGGTGTCGGGAAGCGGCGGGATAGGGGTTAATAACTTTATTTAGGTTGCGGCGATGTCGGGTAATGGCAGAGTAGGGGTTAATACATTTTATTTAGGTTGAGGCGATGTCGGGGTGGCAGATTAGGGGTGTTTAGACTCAGGGTTTATGTTAGGGTGTTAGGTGTAAATGTTACTTATTTTCTACCATAGAAATCAATGGATTATATTTCTTTGTCTTGCATCATTGAACATAAGCTTTCACTGCTTCAGACTCCCATTGATTCTATGGCATCCGTGGCCTCCAGGGTGGCGGACTGAAAACCAGGTATGATGCGTCCGAATACCCGCGAGCGTACCTGTTAAAAGTTTGATAACTTAGAAAAAGTGTCAGATAGAGCCGAATGTGTATTCTGAACATCTGTAATGACGTAAGCATCAATCTGCATCGGATTGAGACCGACGGATCGTAAGTTACGCCACAAATTTCAACTTTTGCCAATCTGTAGGCTTTAATAACTAGGTCGGATCAATCTTGCAACAATTACAATGTGGAATTCAGTTGTATTTTAGGTTGACAGATTGATACATATCGCACGAAGTATGGAATTTGATGAAATGTACTTCAGCTTTTCTGGGTGTTCAGAGGAAAAATTCCCATTTTAACTATGTGGTGGATCACAATCTAGTTTCTGACACACAGTGATTTTTTAACATGAACCAGTATTGTCAGTGTGTTCTTCCAGTGATCACAATCTTGTTTCTGTTACACAGTGACCTTTAAACATGAACCAGTATTGTCAGTGCGTTCTTACAGGGATCACAATCCTTTTTCTGGCATATAGCTTTGAACATCAGCCAGTATTGTCAGTGTGTTCTTCCAGTGATCACAATCTTGTTTCTTGCACATAGCTTTGTACATCAGCCAGGATTGTCAGTGTGTTCTTAAAGTGATCACAATCTTGTGTCTGGCACATGGCTTTGAAAACCAGGCAATATTGTCAGTGTGTTCTTTAAGTGATCACAATCTTATTTCTGACACATAGCTTTGAACATCAGCCAGTATTGTCAGTGTGTTCTTAAATTGATCAAAAACTTGTTTCTGGCACATAACTTTGAACATCAGCCAGGTTTCTCAGTGTGTTCTTAAAGTGATCACAATCACAATTTTGTTTCTGGAACATAGCTTTGAACACCTGACAGTATTGTCAGTGTGTTCTTAAAGTGATCACAATCTTGTTTCTGGCACATAGCTCTGAACACCAGGCAGTGTTGTCAGACTGTTCTTCCACTGATCACAATCTTGTTTCTGGCACATAGCTTTGAACATCATCCAGGATTGTCAGTGTGTTCTTCCAGTGATCATAATTTAATTTTTGGCACATAGCTTTGAACATCAGCCAGTATTGTCAGTGTGATCTACCAGTGATCACAATCTCATTTCTGGCATATAGATTCGAATATCAGCAAGGATTGTCAGCGTGTTCTTAAAGTGATCCCAATCTTGTTTCTGGCACATAGCTTTAAACACCAGCCAGTATTGACAGAGTGTTCATAAAGTGATCACACTCTTGTTTCTGGCACATAGCTTTGAACACCAGCCAGTATTGTCATTGTGTTCTTCCAGTGATCACAATCTTGTTTCTGGCACATAGCTTTGAACACCAGGCAGTATTGTCAGTGTGTTCTTCCAGTGATCACAATCTTGTTTCTGACACATAGCTTTGAACATCAGCCAGTATTGTCAGTGTGTTCTTCCAGTGATCACAATCGTGTTTCTGGCACATAGCTTTGAACATCAGCCAGTATTGTCAGTGTGTTCTTCCAGTGATCACAATCTTGTTTTTAGCAAATAGCTTTGAACACCAGGCAGTATTGTCAGTGTGTTCTTCAAGTGATCACAATCTTGTTTCTGACACATAGCTTTGAACATCAGTCAGGATTATCAGTGTGTTCTTCCAGTGATCACAATCTTGTTTCTGTCACACAGTGACCTTTAAACATGAACCAGTATTTTCAGTGTGTTCTACCAGTGATCACCATCTTGTTTCTGACACATAGCTTTGAACATCAGCCAGTATTGTCAGTGTGTATTTCCAGTGATCACAATCTTTTTCTGACACATAGCTTTGAACATCAGCCAGTATTCTCAGTGTGTTCTTCAGGTGATCACAATTAAAAAATGCTTCTGCCATTAATATTCCTCAAGCTCAGAATTGTTACCTCTTGAAAACAACACAAAATCTTTATAAAACTTTACAAAACTAATAAATAGTATGGTGATTTTGTGGGTTTGACAATTCCCCTCACAGGTGTGAAATCCATGTACAGTATGTCTCTTTAAGGGATATGAACAGGGACATTAGTAAAGTGGGAGTATGTTTTTGTTATAGATTTGGTTGTTTTTTATTAGTGTAAAAGTGCTTATTATTGTTAGCGCTTGTGCATGTTTTTGTGCTTATTATTGTTAGCACTTGTGCATGTTTTTGTGCTTATTATTGTTAGCGCTTGTGCATGTTTTTGTGCTTATTATTGTTAGCACTTGTACATGTTTTTGTGCTTATTATTGTTAGCACTTGTGTATGTTTTTGTGCTTATTATTGTTAGCACTTGTGCATGTTTTTGTGCTTATTATTGTTAGCACTTGTGCATGTTTTTGTGCTTATTATTGTTAGCACTTGTGCATGTTTTTGTGCTTATTATTGTTAGCACTTGTGCATGTTTTTGTGCTTATTATTGTTAGCACTTGTGCATGTTTTTGTGCTTATTATTGTTAGCACTTGTACATGTTTTTGTGCTTATTATTGTTAGCACTTGTGCATGTTTTTGTGCTTATTATTGTTAGCACTTGTGCATGTTTTTGTGCTTATTATTGTTAGCACTTGTGTATGTTTTTGTGCTTATTATTGTTAGCACTTGTGCATGTTTTTGTGCTTATTATTGTTAGCACTTGTGCATGTTTTTGTGCTTATTATTGTTAGCACTTGTGCATGTTTTTGTGCTTATTATTGTTAGCACTTGTGCATGTTTTTGTGCTTATTATTGTTAGCACTTGTGCATGTTTTTGTGCTTATTATTGTTAGCACTTGTACATGTTTTTGTGCTTATTATTGTTAGCACTTGTGCATGTTTTTGTGCTTATTATTGTTAGCACTTGTGCATGTTTTTGTGCTTATTATTGTTAGCACTTGTGCATGTTTTTGTGCTTATTATTGTTAGCACTTGTACATGTTTTTGTGCTTATTATTGTTAGCACTTGTGCATGTTTTTGTGCTTATTATTGTTAGCACTTGTGCATGTTTTTGTGCTTATTATTGTTAGCACTTGTGCATGTTTTTGTGCTTATTATTGTTAGCACTTGTGCATGTTTTTGTGCTTATTATTGTTAGCACTTGTGCATGTTTTTGTGCTTATTATTGTTAGCACTTGTACATGTTTTTGTGCTTATTATTGTTAGCACTTGTGCATGTTTTTGTGCTTATTATTGTTAGCACTTGTGCATGTTTTTGTGCTTATTATTGTTAGCACTTGTGTATGTTTTTGTGCTTATTATTGTTAGCACTTGTGCATGTTTTTGTGCTTATTATTGTTAGCGCTTGTGCATGTTTTGTGATTGCTAATGTCATGCAGTATGTGGAGAGTAATTTAGTGTATTTTCTAATGTGTAAAACTATGTGTAATCATTTGATGTGCTCTCTGTTTTTTATTGAGTATTTTTAACTGTGGAAAGTGAAAAATATCCCATAAATGTGTCATTAATTATTGATCATTTGAATTTTGATTGGAACAAACAGGAATGGCACATGTTAAAGGGACATTTCAGTCAAAATTTAAATGCACATAGATCAATTACATCTTTGAATAGAAACAATATTTGCAATATAAATGTATTGGCAAAAATGCTTCTAGTAAACGTTATCACTGTTTTAGTGTTAAAAATGTTCTCTGTACGTGCATGTGAAGCATAGCTAGATGTTCTCAGTGCACCAGCATTTTAAATACTGCTGCTACTCAGAGCACAAGTGGGGCTTGTATCATGTCAGCAAGTAACAAACTGATAGCTAGATTATGAGTTTTGAGTGCTATAGGGAAATTAACGACCGCCACAAAAGCGGAAGTATTTCACCTCCCTATAGCACTGCTATTACAGGTTTGAAAAAACGCGGCTCGTGCAGGCGATATAGTGGCGTTGAGCTCCATACCTCACCCAAATACAAGCTGTGTTTTGACGTGCTCGTGCACAATTTCCCCATAGACATCAATGGGGAGAGCCCTCAAAAAAAAAGCCTAACACCTGCGATCGCGGAGTGAATAGCTCCGTAACGCAGCCCCATTGATGTCTATGAGGAAAGAAAACACCCTAACATAAAAACCACAGCTAAACACCCCCAATCTGCCGCCCCCGACATCGTCGCAACATACATAATGTTATTAACCCTAATCTGCCGCCCCCAACATCGCCACCACCTATATTGCAGTTAATTACCCCTAATCTGCCGCCACTAACATCGCCGCCACCTACATTACAGTTATTGACCCCTAATCTGCCACCCCCAACATCGCCGCCACCAACATAAATTTATTAAACCCTAATTTGCTGGCCCTAACATCGTTGCCACCTGCCTACACTTATTAGCCCCTAATCTGCCGCCCCCAATGTTGCCGCCACTATACTAAAGTTATTAACCCCTAAACCTCTGGCTTCCCATATCACTAACAGTACATAAATATATTAACCCCTAAACCTAACCCGAACCCTAACTTAACCCTAAGCCTAACCCTAACCCTAACATCCCCTAACAAATATAATTAAAATGTACAATTATTACCTAAATAATTCCTATTTAAAACAAAATACTTACATATAAAATAAAACCTAAGATAGCTACAATATAACTAATAGTTACATTGTAGCTAGCTTAGGTTTTATTTTTATTTCACAGGTAAGTTTGTATTTATTTTAACTAGGTAGATTAGTTAGTAAATAGTTATTAACTATTTACTAGCTACCTAGTTAAAATAAATACAAACTCACCTGTCAAATAAAACCTAACCTGCCTTACACTAAAAACTAACATTACAATAAAATTAAATAAATTAATAAAATAGAATTATCTAAATTACAAAAAAATAATAAACACTAAATTATACAAAATAAAAAACGAAATGATTAAAACCTAGCCTACACTAAGCTACCAATGGCCCTTAAAAGGGCACTTTGCGGGGCATTGCCCCAAAGAAATCAACTCTTTTACATTGCAATTAAAAATACAAACATCCCCCCTACAGTAAAACCCACCACCCACACAACCAACCCCCCCAAATAAAATTCTAACCATTGCACTGAAAAGGGCATTTGGATGGGCATTGCCCTTAAAAAGGAATTTAGCTCTTTTGCCATGCCCTGAAAAGGGCAATCAGCTCTTTTACAAAGTGCCCAAACACTAAGCAAAAAATAAAACCCACCCAAAAAACCCTTAAAAAAACACTAACACACAGTTTTCGAAGTCTGTACATCCATCCTCATCCAGCCGGCGAAGTCTTCATCCAAGCGGGCAGAAGTCCTCATCGAAGCGGGCAGAAGTCCTCATCCAGACGGCATTTTCTATTTTCATCCATCCGGCGCAGAGCAGGTCCAGCTTCAAGACATCCAGCGCAGAGCATCCGCTTCTTCCGATCGTTGCTGGAAAATTAAGTTCCCTTTAAGTGACGCCATCCAAGAATTCTATCAGCCAATAGGAATTAAAGGGGAAAAATCCTATTGGCTGTTGCAATCAGCCAATAGGATTGAGCTTTCATCCTATTGGCTGATCCAATCAGACAATAGGATTGAGCTTGCATTCTATTGGCTGATTGGAATAGCCAATAGAATGCGAGTTCAATCCTATTGGCTGATTGGATCAGCCAATATGATGAAAGCTCAATCCTATTGGCTGATTGCAACAGCCAATAGGATTTTTTCTCTTTTAATTCCTATTGACAGAATTCTATCAGCCAATCGGAATGTAAGGGACGCCATCTTGGATGACGTCACTTAAAGGGAACTTCATTTTCCAGCGACGATCGGAAGAAGAGGATGCTCCGCGACGTATTTCTTGAAGATGGACCCGCTCCGCGCCGGATGGATGAAGATAGAAGATGCCGTCTGGATGAAGACTTCTGCTCTCTTCGATGAGGACTTCTGGCCGCTTGGATAAGAACTTCTGCCCCCTTCGATGAGGACTTCTGTCCGCTTGGATGAAGACTTCGCCGGATGGATGAGGATGGATGTCCGGACTTTGAAAACTGTAAGTGGATCTGCGGGGGTTAGTGTTAGGTTTTTTTAAGGGTTTTTTAGGTGGGTTTTATTTTTAGCTTAAGGTTTGGGCACTTCGTAAAAGAGCTGATTGCCCTTTTCAGGGCATGGCAAAAGAGCTAAATGCCCTTTTAAGGGCAATGCCCATCCAAATGCCCTTTTCAGGGCAATGGTTAGCTTAGGTTTATTTAGATATAATTTTATTTGGGGGGGGGTTGGTTGTGTGGGTGGTGGGTTTTACTTTTGGGGGATGTTTGTATTTTTACTTGCTATGTAAAAGAGTTGATTTCTTTGGGGCAATGCCCCGCAAAAAGCCCTTTTAAGGACCATTGGCAGTTTAGTGTAGGCTAGGGTTTTTTTTTATTTTGGGGGGCTTTTTTATTTTGATAGGGCTATTAGATTAGGAGTAACTCATTTTTATTTTTGATAATTTCGTTTTTTATTTTGTGTAATTAAGTGTTTTTTTTTTAATTTAGATAATTGTATTTTATTAACTACATTTATTTCATTTTATTGTAATGTTAGGTTTTATTTTACAGGTAACTTTGTATTTATTTTAATTTATTTTACCTAGGTAGTTAGTAAATAGTTAATAATACCTAGTTAAAATAAATACAAACTTACCTGTGAAATAAAAATTAAACCTAAGCTAGCTACAATATAACTATTAGTAATATTGTAGCTATCTTACACCGAGATTATGAGCTTTGCGGTAACAGGGGTGCGTTGCTAACAAGGCTTTTTTCCCCACCGCTCCCTTAAGACAACGCTGGTATTACAGTTTTTTTTAAACCCGGCGTTAACCACAAAAAGGTGACCGTAGAGCAAAATTTAGCTCCACATCTCACCTCAATACCAGCGTTGCTTACGGTAGCGGTAAGCTGGCTAAACGTGCTTGTGCACGATTTCCCCATAGGAAACAATGGGGCTGAGCTGGTTGAAAAAAAACCTAACACCTGCAAAAAAGCAGCGTCCAGCTTCTAACGCAGCCCCATTGTTTCCTATGGGGAGAATAAATCTATGCCTACACCTAACACCCTAACATGAACCCCGAGTCTAAACACCCCTAATATTACACTTATTAACCCCTAATCTGCCGCCCCCAACATCGCTGACACCTACATTATATTTATTAACCCCTAATCTGCCTCTCCGGACACCGCCGACACCTACATTATCCATATGAACCCCTAATCTGCCGCCCCCAACATCGCTGACACCTACATTATATTTATTAACCCCTAATCTGCCGCTCCGGACACCGCCGACACCTACATTATCCATATGAACCCCTAATCTGCCCCCCCCCAACGTCGCCGCAACTATATTAAATTTATTAACCCCTAATCTTCTGACCCCAACGTCGCCGCTACTATATTAAATTTATTAACCCCTAAACCTAAGTCTAACCCTAAGTCTAACCCCCCTAACTTAAATATAATTTAAATGAAAAAAAAAAATTCAACATAATTAAATAAATTAATCCTATTTAAAACTAAATACTTACCTATAAAATAAACCCTAAGCTAGCTACAATATAACTAATAGTTACATTGTATCTAGCTTAGGGTTTATTTTTAATTTACAGGCAAGTTTGTATTTATTTTAACTAGGTAGACTAGTTATTAAATAGTTATTAACTATTTAATTACTACCTAGCTAAAATAAGTACAAAATTACCTGTAAAATAAATCCTAACCTAAGTTACAATTACACCTAACACTACACTATCATTAAATAAATTACCTAAACTACCTACAATTAAATACAATTAGATTAAATAAACTAAATTACAAAAAAAAAACCCACTAAATTATAGAAAAAAAAGAATTACAAGAATTTTAAACTAATTACACCTAATCTAATCCCCCTAATAAAATAAAAAAGCCCCCCAAAATAAAATAAAAATTCCCTACCCTATACTAAATTACAAATAGCCCTTAAAAGGGCCTTTTGCAGGGCATTGCCCCAAAGTAATCAGCTCTTTTACCTGTTAAAAAAAAAATACAATACCCCCCACCACCCACACACCCCTACTCTAAAACCCACCCAATCCCCCCTTAAAAAAACCTAACACTAACCCCCTGAAGATCACCCAACCTTGAGCCGTCTTCAGCCAGCCGGGCACAAGTGGTCCTCCAGAAGGTCCGAAGTCTTCATCCGATCGGGGCAGAAGAGGTAGTCCAGACGTTAGAAATCTTCATCCAGACGGCATCTTCTATCTTCATCCTTCCGGAGCGGAGCAGGTCCATCTTCAATCCAGCCGACGTGGAGCATCCTCTTCAAACGAAGTCCTAACGAAGATTGAAGGTTCCTTTAAATGACGTCATCCAAGATGGTGTCCCTTGAATTCCGATTGGCTGATAGAATCCTATCAGCCAATCGGAAATTAAGGTAGGAAAAATCCTATTGGCTGATGCTATCAGCCAATCGGATTGAAGTTCAATCGATTGGCTGATTCAAGCATCCGATAGGATTGACCTCGCATTCTATTGGCTGATTAGAACAGCCAATAGAATGCAAGGTCAATCCTATTGGCTGATTACATCAGCCAATAGGATTTTTCCTACCTTAATTCCGATTGGCTGATAGGATTCTATCAGCCAATCTGAATTCAAGGGACGCCATCTTGGATGATGTCATTTAAAGGAACCTTCATTCTTCGTTAGGACTTCGTTTGAAGAGGATGCTCCGCGTCGGCTGGATTGAAGATGGATCCGCTCCGCTCCGGAAGGATGAAGATAGAAGATGCCGCCTGGATGAAGATTTCTACTGTCTGGAGAACCTCTTCTGCCCCGATCGGATGAATACTTCGGACCCTCTGGAGGACCATTTGTGCCCGGCTGGGTGAAGACGGCTCAAGGTAGGGTGATCTTCAGGGGGTTAGTGTTAGGTTTTATTTAAGGTGGGATTGGGTGGGTTTTAGAGTAGGGGTGTGTGGGTGGTGGGTTGTAATGTTGTGGGGGGTATTGTATTTTTTTTACTTGCCTGTAAAATAAAAATAAACCCTAAGATTTCTACAATGTAACTATTGGTTATATTGTAGCTATCTTAGGGTTTATTTTATCGGTAAGTATTTAGTTTTAAATAGGATTAATTTATTTAATTATGTTAAATTTGGTGGTTTAGGGGTTAATACATTTATTAAAGTGGCGGCAATGTCCGGTCGGCAGATTAGGGGTTAAAAATTTTAGGTAGTTGGCGGCGACATTGGGGGCAGCAGATTTGGGGTTAATAAATATAATGTAGGTGGCGGCGATGTCCGGTCGGCAGATTAGGGGTTAAAAAAATAATTTTAGTGTTTGTGATGTGGGGGGGCCTCGGTTTAGGGGTTAATAGGTAGTTTATGTGTGTTAGTCTACTTTTGAGCACTTTAGTTAAGAGTTTTATGTTCCGGCATTAGCCCATAAAACTCTTAACTACTGACTTTTAAATGCGGTAGGAGTCTTGACAGGAGAGGCTGTACCGCTCACTTCTTCCAAGACTTGTAATACCAGCGTTAGGCAAATCCCATTAAAAAGATAGGATACGCAATTGACGTACTGGGATTTGCGGTAGCCTCGAGTCACGGAAGAAGAGTGAGCGGTACACCTGTACCTGTCAGACTCGTAATACCAGCGTTAGGGAAAAAAGCAGCGTTAGGACCTCTCAACGCTGCTTTTTAAGGCTAACGCCAAACTCGTAATCTAGACGTTAGGTTTTATTTTACAGGTAAGTATTTAGTTTTAAATAGGAATTATTTAGGTAATAATTGTACATTTTATTTAGATTTATTTTAATTATATTTAAGTTAAGGGATGTTAGGGTTAGGGTTAGACTTAGGCTTAGGGTTGAGTTAGGGTTAGGGTTAGGTTTAGGGGTTAATATATTTATGTAGTGATGTGGGAGGCCAGAGGTTTAGGGGTTAATATTTTTTTTTAGTATATTTCGTTGTGGGGGGCTTGCGGTTTAGTGGTTAATAGATTTATTATAGCGGCGGTATATGCGAACGGCAGATTAGGGGTTAATAATCTTTAAATAGTGTTTGTGATGCGGGAGGGCGGCAGTTCAGGCGTTAATAAGTTTATTATAGTGGCAATGATGTCGGGGAGCGGCAGAATAGGGGTTAATACATTTTTTAAGTGGCGGCGATGTCCGGAACGGCAGATAAAGGGTTAATCATTTTATTTTAGTGTTTGCGATGCGGGAGGGCCTTGTTTAAGGGTTAATAGGTAGTTTATGGGTGTTTAGTGTACTTTGTGACACTTTAGTTATGAGTTTTATGCTACAGCTTTGTAATGTAAATCTCATAACTACTGACTTTAGATGGCGGAACGAATCTTGTCAGTATAGAGTTTATCGCTCACTTTTTGGCCTCCTAGGCAAACTCGTAATATACCGGCGCTATGGAAGTCCCATTGAAAAAGGACTTTTTAAAAAGTGCGGTACTGACATTGCGTGACGGCCAAAAAGGTGTGCAGTACACCTATACCTGCAAGACTTGTAATAGCGGCGTTAGGGAAAAAGCAGTGTTATGAAGCATAACGATGCTTTTTCACTCATAACGCAAAACTCGTAATCTAGCTGTGAGTCATTACCAGATGGTACAAGCACCTTAGACTCAAGTGCTGTGTTTAAAAGGGACAGTCAACACCAAAAATGTTATTGTTTAAAAAGATATACCCACTACCCAGATTTGCATAACCAACACTGTTATATTAATATACTTTTTACCTATGTGATTACCTTGTAACCAAGCCTCTGCAGACTCCCCCCTTATCTCAGTGTGTTTCACAGACTTGCATTTTAGCCAATCAATGCTGACTCCTAGGTAACTCCACGGGAGTGAGCACAATGTTATCTATATGACACAAATGAACTAAAGCGCTCTAGCCATTAAAAACTGTTAAAATGCACTGAGATAAGAGGTGGCCTTCAAGGTTTTAGAAATTTACATATGAGCCTACCTAGGTTTAGATTTCAACAAAGAATACCAAGAGAAGAAAGCAAATTTGATGAGAAAAGTAAATTGGAAAGTTATTTAAAATGTCCTATCTGAATCATGAAAGTTTAATTTGGACTTTACTGTCCTTTTAAAATGCTGGTGCACGGTGCATACTTAAATACACTTTTGAAACAGACATAGCTTTATTAGAAGCATTGTTGCTAATACTTGTATATTACAAAAATGCTTCTATTCAAAACTGAAATGCATCCATGTGGATTCCGATTTTGACTTGAATGGCCCTTTAAGAAAAGAGCCCATTTCTCACCAATAAACAATAAAATTGTCTGTCTTTGCTTCAACATCAAAAAGGTCAGATAATTACTAAACAATAGAATGGGATCAACTGTTAAATTTCTACTGTGGCCCTTTACCCAAAGGTTAATATGTTACTGGGCTCTAATTAAATGGTGAATATGTTACTGGGGTCTAATTAAATGGTGAATACGTTACTGGGCTATAATTAAATGGTGAATAGGTTACTGGGCTCTAGTTAAAAGGGGAATGAGTTACTGGGCTCTAGTTAAAAGGTGAATAAGTTACTGGGCTCTAATTAAATGGTGATTATGTTACTGGGCTCTAATTAAAAGGTGAATATGTTACTGGGCTCTAATTAAATGGTGAATATGTTACTGGGCTCTAATTAAATGGTGAATACGTTACTGGGCTCTAATTAAATGGTGAATAGGTTACTGGGCTCTAGTTAAAAGGGGAATGAGTTACTGGGCTCTAGTTAAAAGGTGAATAAGTTACTGGGCTCTAATTAAATGGTGAATATGTTACTGGGCTCTAATTAAATGGTGAATAGGTTACTGGGCTCTAGTTAAAAGGGGAATGAGTTACTGGGTTCTTGTTAAAAGGTGAATAAGTTACTGGGCTCTAATTAAATGGTGAATATGTTACTGGGCTCTAGTTAAATGGTGAATAAGTTACTGGGCTCTAGTTAAACAGTGAATAAGTTACTGGGCTCTAGTTAAAAGGTGAATATGTTACTGGGCTCTAATTAAATGGTGAATAAGTTACTGGGCTCTAGTTAAACAGTGAATAAGTTACTGGGCTCTAGTTAAAAGGTGAATATGTTACTGGGCTCTAATTAAATGGTGAATATGTTACTGGGCTCTAGTTAAAAAGGTGAATAAGTTACTGGGCTCTAGTTAAAAGGTGAATATGTTACTGGGCTCTAGTTAAAAGGTTAATATGTTACTGGGCTCTAGTTAAAAGGGGAATAAGTTACTGGGCTCTAGTTAAAAGGTGAATAAGATACTGGGCTCTAGTTAAAAGGTGAATATGTTACTGGGCTCTAGTTAAAAGGTGTATACGTCACTGGGCTCTAGTTAAAAGGGGAATAAGTTACTGGGCTCTAATTAAAAGGTGAATATGTTACTGGTCTCTAGTTAAAAGGGGAATAAGTTACAGGACTCTAGTTAAAAGGTGAATATGTTACTGGTCTCTAGTTAAAAGGTGAATAAGTTACTGGGCTCTAGTCAAAAGGAGAATAAGTTACTGGGCTCTAGTTAAAAGGTGAATAAGTTATTGGGCTCTAGTTAAAAGGTGAATAAGTTACTGGACTCTAGTTAAAAGGTGAATAAGTTATTGGGCTCTAGTTAAAAGGTGAATAAGTTACTGGACTCTAGTTAAAAGGTGAATAAGTTACTGGGCTCTGGTTAAAAGGTGAATAAGTTATTGGGCTCTAGTTAAAAGGTGAATAAGTTACTGGACTCTAGTTAAAAGGTGAATAAGTTATTGGGCTCTAGTTAAAAGGTGAATAAGTTACTGGACTCTAGTTAAAAGGTGAATAAGTTACTGGGCTCTGGTTAAAAGGTGAATATGTTACTGGGCTCTAGTTAAAAGGAGAATAAGTTACTGGGCTCTAGTTAAAAGGAGAATAAGTTACTGGGCTCTAGTTAAACAGTGAATAAGTTACTGGGCTCTAGTTAAAAGGTGAATAAGTTTCTGGGCTCTAGTTTAAAGGTGAATAAGTTACTGGGCTCTAGTTAAACAGTGAATAAGTTATTGGGCTCTAGTTAAAAGGTGAATAAGTTTCTGGGCTCTAGTTAAACAGTTAATAAGTTATTGGGCTCTAGTTAAAAGGTGAATAAGTTATTGGGCTCTAGTTTAAAGGTGAATAAGTTACTGGGCTCTAGTTAAAAGGTGAATAAGTTATTGAGCTCTAGTTTAAAGGTGAATAAGTTACTGGGCTCTAGTTAAACAGTGAATAAGTTACTGGGCTCTAGTTAAAAGTGAATATGTTACTTGGCTCTAGTTAAACAGTGAATAAGTTATTGGGCTCTAGTTAAAATGTGAATATGTTACTGGGCTCTAGTTAAAATGTGAATATGTTACTGGGCTCTAGTTAAAAGGTGAACAAGTTACTGGGCTCTAGTTAAAAGGTGAATAAGTTACTGGGCTCTAGTTAAAAGGTGAATATGTTACTGGGCTCTAGCTTAAAAAGTGAATATGTTATGGGGCTCTAGTTTAAAAAGTGAATATGTTATGGGGCTCTATTTTAAAGGTGAACAAGTTACTGGGCTCTAGTTAAAAGGTGAATAAGTTACTGGGCTCTAGTTAAAAGGTGAATATGTTACTGGCCTCTAGTTAAAAGGTGAATAAGTTAATAAGCTCTAGTTAAAAGGTGAATATGTTACTGTGCTCTAGTTAAAAGGTGAATATGTTACTGGCTCTAGTTAAAAGGTGAATACGTTACTGAGCTCTAGTTAAATGGTGAATATGTTACTGGGCTCTAGTTAAAAGGTGAATATGTTACTGGGCTCTAGTTAAAAGGTGAATAAGTTACTGAGCTCTAGTTAAAAGGTGAATTTGTTACTGGGCTCTAGTTAAAAGGTGAATAAGTTACTGGGCTCTAGTTAAAAGGTGAATATGTTACAGGGTTCTAGGTAAATGGTGAATATGCTACTGGGCTCTAGTTAAAAGTTGAATAAGTTACTGGGCTCTATTTTAAAGGTGAATAAGTTACTGGGCTCTAGTTAAACAGTGAATAAGTTATTGGGCTCTAGTTAAACAGTGAATAAGTTATTGGGCTCTAGTTAAAAGGTGAATATGTTACTGGGCTCTAGTTAAAAGGTGAATATGTTACTCGGCTCTAGTTAAAAGGTGAATATGTTACTGGGCTCTAGTTAAAAGGTGAATATGTTACTTGGCTCTAGTTAAACAGTGAATAAGTTATTGGGCTCTAGTTAAAATGTGAATATGTTACTGGGCTCTAGTTAAAATGTGAATATGTTACTGGGCTCTAGCTTAAAAAGTGAATATGTTATGGGGCTCTAGTTTAAAAAGTGAATATGTTATGGGGCTCTATTTTAAAGGTGAACAAGTTACTGGGCTCTAGTTAAAAGGTGAATAAGTTACTGGGCTCTAGTTAAAAGTTGAATATGTTACTGGCCTCTAGTTAAAAGGTGAATAAGTTTATAAGCTCTAGTTAAAAGGTGAATATGTTACTGTGCTCTAGTTAAAAGGTGAATATGTTACTGGCTCTAGTTAAAAGGTGAATACGTTACTGAGCTCTAGTTAAATGGTGAATATGTTACTGGGCTCTAGTTAAAAGGTGAATTTGTTACTGGGCTCTAGTTAAAAGGTGAATTTGTTACTGGGCTCTAGTTAAAAGGTGAATAAGTTACAGGGTTCTAGGTAAATGGTGAATATGCTACTGGGCTCTAGTTAAAAGTTGAATAAGTTACTGGGCTCTATTTTAAAGGTGAATAAGTTACTGGGCTCTATTTTAAAGGTGAATAAGTTACTGGGCTCTAGTTAAACAGTGAATAAGTTATTGGGCTCTAGTTAAAAGGTGAAAATGTTACTGGGCTCTAGTTAAAAGGTGAATATGTTACTGGGCTCTAGTTAAAAGGTGAATATGTTACTGGGCTCTAGTTAAAAGGTGAATATGTTACTCGGCTCTAGTTAAAAGATGAATAAGTTACTGGGCTCTAATTAAAAGGTGAATATGTTACAGGGCTCTAGTTAAATGGTGAATATGTTACTGGGCTCTAGTTAAACAGTGAATAAGTTACTTGGGTCTAGTTAAAAGGTGAATATGTTACTTGGATCTAGTTAAAAGGTGAATAAGTTACTGGGCTCTAATTAAAAGGTGAATATGTTACTGGGCTCCAGTTAAACAGTGAATATGTTACTGGGCTCCAGTTAAACAGTGAATATGTTACTGGGCTCTAGTTAAAAGGTGGGTATGCAAAGATGTAGGTCGTAGGTCCTAAGTAACATTGATGCTTTTAGGGTCAATATTGTATCAAATTAAACGCGTAGCAAAAATGATCTAGATCCAATCATGGGCTACATTATCATTGGAGTGCAAATTTGTGCTCACGATCGTGTATCAAATTTGCTAGAAGTTAGCTTTTTGCACGCATCAGGTAGCGCGCGTATAACCAAATTGAAAGCAAAAAGTTTTCGCATGAGCGCTATCCCGTCACACGTAACACGGTAATCTACTGCTCCTTAGTATTGTTAATTCCAATGCATGAAAAGAGCTGTGATAAACCCCTGTTCCCTTCCGCTCAACCATTAGCGCGCCACTCGTGATCTAGACAAGACTTGCTATAGTGTCATGCGCTGCATATGTTGGCTTGTACAGTTTAATTATTACAAAAAATTAGTTTTAAATAAATGTATTTTTCTATATTTGAATGTTGACAAACAGTTTTCTGATAGTTGTTTGCAGGCTCGAGAACAGAACAGTGTTCGGTGTCTGTAGTCATTTAAACAACACTGAAGTATTTTAATTCATTTGTACCAATTTTTACATAGATGTTTTTTGCACTACCTAAAAATACAGTTAATGTAGCTTGAGGTAAGTTACTTACATTCATTATTAACTGTTTATGTATCTTTAGTTATAGGAGAAAAATGTGCTCTGGGATTTTTATTTTTAAAAAGTAGGACTGTAAGCTTAGGAGCTGGCCCATTTATTGTTCAGCACTCTGGCTAGTGCTCGCTGATTGGTGGCTACATTTAGACCTCAATCAGCAAGCGTTACCCAGGTTCTGAACATAAAATGGGCCGGCTCATAAGCAAAATTGATAATAGGAGTAAATGAGAAAGTTGCTTAAATTGCTGCTATATCTGAATCATGAAATTGTAGGAAAGATTTATTTGCTCCAGTTCAGACTCAATAGGATGACATTGTCGCTCACTGTCGACAACAAAACATATTGATCGCTCTTGGTAGCACTCAGCTTGTCTCTGTACTCTCAGGGACACAGAACACTGTGCTGATGGCACTTAGTAAATAGCAGTGCGCGTGCATAGGAAAGAGGAGCTAATGTGCATAGATAACACGTGAAACAGCTGTTAACCTGCTAGATAGGAGTACAACAAGCTAGATCCCGTTATGCTCAAACCCCCTCTGGCAGCCAAAGGGTTAAAATTAATCTTGTCTGTCATGTTTTTTTTTTTTGGGGGGGGGGGGGGTTAGGTTAATGCTCTTAAAGGGACAGTCTACTCCAGAGTTTATATTGTTTAAAAAGATAGATAATCCCTTATACATTCCCCAGTTTTGCATAACCAACACAGATATATTAATACATTTTTTTTAACTCTGTGATTAACTACAGGCTGCCCCCTTATTTCAGTTATGTTGACAGACTTGCATTTTAGCCAAACAGTGCTGACTCATAAATAACTCCACAGGTGTGAGCACAATGTTATCTATTTGGCACACATGAACTAGCGCTGTCTTGCTGTGAAAAACTGTCAAAATATACCGAGATGAGAGGCAGCCTTCAAGGGCTTAGAAATTAGCATATGAGCCTACCCAGGTTTAGATTTCAACAAAGAATACTAAGAGAACAAAGCAAATTTGATTATAAAAGTAAATTGCATGCCCTATCTGAATCATGAAAGTTTAATTTTGACTTGAGAGTCCCTTTAACTTCTATTTTAAGGGTTCAGCTGTGTGTCAGTTTATCAGGAAGAACCTCTCTTAACCTCTTCTGTGCTGTGTGGAAAACCTCACCAGGTTATTAGGTTAATATTCTGCACAGTGCTAACCTGGTGATATAAAGAACTCCCTAAATAGCTGTCTCAGTGACTGTTGTATTTATCACCAAAACTCCTAACAATTCTTGTCTTAAAGTGAAAGTAAATCCTAGCGTTTCACAAACGCTAGGATTCACTATTGAAACAAATAAAGGGCACTTTCATTCATGTATAAGATACTTCTTGTAGAAAGCTCCTTTATTTGATTCAATCGATCGCCGCTCTTACACCTACACGAAAAGAGTGACAGCTCGCAAAGCGGTAACCTTTTCAATGGAAGCCTGGTACTAAAATGGAGCCGTAAATTACTTTTAGCTGTCGGCTGCTTCGGTAGCTTACGGCTCCATTTTTAATGGCTCAATGGAAGCGAGCTCCAAGTGCGATGAACCCAGTGTCATAGTTTATTTACATAAAGAGACACCCAGTTATTAGTACAGATGTACGCTTTGTGTGTTTTGTGGTGTTTTTATAATGTGGAACAACTAAAGCCAGTTTGTATCCAATCACTGATCACACCACCTGACGTTATCTGCACTATGACATCACTGAATACACCACCTAACATTATCTGCACTATGACATCACTGACTACACCACCTGACATTATCTGCACTATGACATCACTGACTACACCACCTGACGTTATCTGCACTATGACATCACTGACTACACCACCTGATGTTATCTGCACTATGACATCACTGAATTCACCACCTGACATTATCTGCACTATGACATCACTGACTACACCACCTGACGTTATCTGCACTATGACATCACTGACTACACCACCTGACGTTATCTGCACTATGACATCACTGACTACACCACCTGACGTTATCTGCACTATGACATCACTGAATACACCACCTGACATTATCTGCACTATGACATCACTGAATACACCACCTGACATTATCTGCACTATGGCATCACTGACTACACCACCTGACGTTATCTGCACTATGACATCACTGACTACACCACCTGACGTTATCTGCACTATGACATCACTGACTACACCACCTGACGTTATCTGCACTATGACATCACTGAATACACCAACTGACGCTATCTGCACTATGACATCACTGACTACACCACCTGACGTTATCTGCACTATGGCATCACTGACTACACCACCTGACGTTATCTGCACTATGACATCACTGACTACACCACCTGACGTTATCTGCACTATGACATCACTGACTACACCACCTGACATTATCTGCACTATGGCATCACTGAATACACCACCTGACGTTATCTGCACTATTACATCACTGACTACACCACCTGACGTTATCTGCACTATGGCATCACTGACTACACCACCTGACGTTATCTGCACTATGACATCGCTGACTACATCACCTGATGCTATCTGCACTATAACAGCACTGACCACACCACCTGACGCTATCTGCACTATAACAGCACTGACTACACCACCTGACGCTATCTGCACTATGACATCACTGACTACACCACCTGACGTTATCTGCACTATGACATCAATGACTACACCCCCTGACGTTACCTGCACTATGACATCACTGACTACACCACCTGACGCTATCTGCAATATAACAGCACTGACCACTTCACCTGACGGCCGCTATCTGCACTATGACAGCACTGACCACTTCACCTGACGCTATCTGCACTATGACAGCACTGACCACACCACCTGACGCTATCTGCACTATGACAGCACTGACCACACCACCTGACGCTATCTGCACTATGACAGCACTGACCACACCACTTGACGCTATCTGCACTATAAAAACACTGACCACACAAGCTGATGCTATCTGCACTATGACAGCACTAACCACACCACCTGACGCTATCTGCACTATGACAGCACTGACCACACCATCTGACGCTATCTGCACTATAACAGCACTGACCACACCACCTGATGCTATCTGCAATATAACAACACTGACTACACCACCTGACGCTATCTGCACTATGACAGCACTGACTACACCACCTGACGCTATCTGCACTATAACAGCACTGACTACACCACCTGACACTATCTGCACTATAAAAACACTGACCACACAACCTGATGCTATCTGCACTATGACAGCACTGACCACACCACCTGACGCTATCTGCACTATAACAACACTGACCCCACCACCTGACGCTATCTGCACTATAACAACACTGACTACACCACCTGACGCTATCTGCACTATAACAGCACTGACCACACCACCTGACGCTAACTGCACTTTGACAACACTGACTACACCATCTGATGCTATCTGCACTATAACAGCACTGACCACACCACCTGACGCTAACTGCACTTTGACAACACTGACTACACCATCTGATGCTATCTGCACTATAACAACACTGACTACACCACCTGACGCTATCTGCACTATGACAACACTGACTACACCACCTGACGCTATCTGCACTATGACAACACTGACTACACCACCTGACGCTATCTGCACTATAACAACACTGACTACACCACCTGACGCTATCTGCACTATAACAGCACTGACCACACCACCTGACGCTATCTGCACTATAACAGCACTGACCACACCACCTGACGCTATCTGCACTATAACAGCACTGACCACACCACCTGACGCTATCTGCACTATGACAGCACTGACCACACCACCTGACGCTATCTGCACTATAACAGCACTGACCACACCACCTGACGCTATCTGCACTATAACAGCACTGACCACACCATCTGACGCTATCTGCACTATAACAGCACTGACTACACCACCTGACGCTATCTGCACTATGACAGCACTGACCACACCATCTGACGCTATCTGCACTATAACAGCACTGACTATACCACCTGACGCTATCTGCACTATGACAGCACTGACCACACCATCTGACGCTATCTGCACTATAACAGCACTGACCCCACCACCTGACGCTATCTGCAATATAACAGCACTAACCACACCACTCACTGTACAGTTGGGTATTTTAGCTTCATATGTGAAACTGAAAATAAAACTATATACACTGCACTTAGAATGTGACTTGGTGTCATAGGGCTGTCTATTCAATGCAAACACAAATTTATCACCTCAAATATAGAGAATTCAGGGGAGGGGGAGTGAGGTGGTATATCATCTGTGTGTGGGAGGGGAAGTGAGGTGGTATATAATCTGTGTGTGTGGGAGGGGAAGTGAGGTGGTATATCATCTGTGTGTGGGAGGGGAAGTGAGGTGGTATATAATCTGTGTGTGTGGGAGGGGAAGTGAGGTGGTATATCATCCGTGTGTGTGGGAGGGGGAGTGAGGTGGTATATAATCTGTGTGTGTGGGAGGGGGAGTGAGGTGGTATATAATCTGTGTTTGGAAGGGGAAGTGAGGTGGTATATCATCTGAGTGTGGGAGGGGGAGTGAGGTGGTATATAATCTGT
Organism: Bombina bombina; assembly: GCF_027579735.1. Lineage (NCBI taxonomy): Eukaryota > Metazoa > Chordata > Amphibia > Anura > Bombinatoridae > Bombina > Bombina bombina. Next base: position 1,134,002,410 of record NC_069504.1, on the reverse strand, counting down.
GTGTGGGAGGGGGAGTGAGGTGGTATATAATCTGTGTGTGGGAGGGGGGGTGAGGTGGTATATAATCTGTGTGTGGGAGGGGGAGTGAGGTGGTATTTAATCTGTGTGTGGGAGGGGGAGTGAGGTGGTATATAATCTGTGTGTGGGAGGGGGAGTGAAGTGGTATATAATCTGTGTGTGGGAGGGGGAGTGAGGTGGTATATCATCTGTGTTTGGAAGGGGAAGTGAGGTGGTATATCATCTGAGTGTGGGGGGGGGGAGTGAGGTGGTATATAATCTGTGTGTGTGGGAGGGGAAGTGAGGTGGTATATAATCTGTGTGTGTGGGAGGGGGTGAGGTGGTATATAATCTGTGTGTGCGAGGGGGAGTGAGGTGGTATATAATCTGTGTGTGCGAGGGGGAGTGAGGTGGTATATAATCTGTGTGTGGGAGGGGGAGTGAGGTGGTATATAATCTGTGTGTGGGAGGGGGAGTGAGGTAGTATATAATCTGTGTATGGGGGGGAGTGAGGTGGTATATAATCTGTGTGTGGGAGGGGGAGTGAGGTGGTATATAATCTGTGTGTGGGGAGGAGTGAGGTGGTATATAATCTGTGTGTGGGAGGGGGAGTGAGGTGGTATACAATCTGTGTGTGGGAGGGGGAGTGAGGTGGCATATAATCTGTGTGTGGGAGGGGGAGTGAGGTGGTATATAATCTGTGTGTGGGAGGGGGAATGAGGTGGTATATAATCTGTGTGTGGGAGGGGGAGTGAGGTGGTATATAATCTGTTTGTGGGAGGGGGAGTTAGGTGGTAGATAATCTGTGTGTGGGAGGGGGAGTGAGGAGGTATATAATCTGTGTGTGGGAGGGGGATTGAGGTGGTATATAATCTGTGTGTGGGAGGGGGAGTGAGGTAGTATATAATCTGTGTATGGGGGGGAGTGAGGTGGTATATCATCTGTGTGTGTGGGAGGGGAAGTGAGGTGTTATATCATCTGTGTGTGTGGGAGGAGGAGTGAGGTGGTATATATAACAGCACTAACCACACCACTCACTGTACAGTTGGGTATTTTAGCTTCATATGTGAAACTGAAAATAAAACTATATGCACTGCACTTAGAATTTGATTGGAGCCATAGGGCTTTCTATTCAATTCTAACACAAATGTATCACCTCAAATATAGAGAATTCAGGGGAGGGGGACTGAGGTAGTATATAATCTGTGGGTGGGAGGGGGAGTGAGGTGGTATATCATCTTTGTTTGGGAGGGGGAGTGAGGTGGTATATCATCTGTGTGTGTGGGAGGGGAAGTGAGGTGGTATATCATCTTTGTTTGTGGGAGGGGGATGAGGTGGTATATAATCTGTGTGTGGGAGGGGGAGTGTGGTGGTATATAATCTGTGTGTGGGAGGGGTAGTGAGGTGGTATATAATCTGTGTGTGGGAGGGGGAGTGAGGTGGTATATAATCTGTGTGTGGGAAGGGGGAGTGAGGTGGTATATAATCTGTGTGTGGGAGGGGGAGTGAGGTGGTATATAATCTGTGTGTGGGAGGGGGAGTGAGGTGGTATATAATCTGTGTGTGGGAGGGGGAGCGAAGTGGAATATAATCTGTGTGTGTGTGGGGGGTGTTAATTATACATTTTTTTTGTATTAAAGCCCTTTATATTCCATTTGTATTTGTGTGGGGGTAAATCGTTTCTATGCATAATGGGTTAGGTATATTTGTCTTATCTAAATGGATATCTGGGGAGTAGATAATTATTTTATTTGTGTGTGTATGTGTGTATGTGTGTGTATGTCTGTATGTCTGTGTGTGTGTATGTGTGTGTGTGTGTGTGTGTATGACTATGTCTGTGTGTGTATGTCTGTGTGAGTATGTCTGTATGTCTGTGTGTGTATGTCTGTGTGTGTATGTCTGTGTGTGTGTATATCTGTGTGTGTGTATGTGTGGGTGTATGTCTGTGTGTGTGTGTGTGTGTGTGTGTGTCTGTCTGTGTGTGTGTGTGTGTGTGTGTGTGTGTATGTATGTCTGTGTGTGTGTATGTCTGTGTGTGTATGTATGTCTGTCTGTCTGTGTGTATGTCTGTGTGTCTGTCTGTCTGTGTGTGTGTGTGTGTGTGTGTGTGTGCGTATGTCTGTGTGTGTGTATGTGTGTGTGTGTGTCTGTGTATGTCTGTGTGTCTGTCTGTGTCTGTCTGTCTGTGCCTGTCTGTCTGTGTGTGTGTATGTATGTATGTCTGTCTGTGTCTGTCTGTGTGTGTGTGTGTGTATGTATGTCTGTGTCTGTCTGTGTCTGTCTGTGTCTGTCGGTCTGTATCTGTCTGTGTCTGTCTGTGTGTATGTCTGTCTGTGTGGGTATGTCTGTCTGTCTGTGTCTGTCTGTCTGTGTGTGTGTGTGTGTGTCTCTCTGTGTCTGTCTGTCTATGTCTGACTGTCTGTGTATGTCTGTGTCTGTCTGTCTGTGTCTGTCTGTCTGTGTCTGTCTGTCTGTCTGTGTCTGTCTGTCTATGTCTGTGTGTGTGTCTGTCTGTGTCTGCCTGTGTCTGTCTGTCTGTGTATGTCTCTGTCTGTCTGTCTGTGTCTGTCTGTCTGCCTATGTCTGTCTGCCTGTGTGTGTGTATGTTTGTCTGTGTCTGGCTGTCTGTCTGTGTCTCTCTGTCTGTCTGTGTCTGTCTGTCTGTGTGTGTGTGTGTATGTCTGTGTGTGTCTGTCTGTTTGTCTGTCTGTGTCTGTCTGTCTGTGTCTGTGTCTGTTTGTGTCTGTCTGTGTCTGTCTCTCTGTCTGTGTCTGTCTGTGTCTGTCTGTCTGTGTCTGTCCTACTGTGTCTGTCTGTGTCTGCCTGTGTGTCTCTCTGCCTGCCTGTGTTTGTCTGTCTGTATGTGTGTCTGTCTGTCTGTGTCTGTCTGTCTGTGTCTGTCTGTGTCTTTCTGTGTCTGTCTCTCTGTCTGTGTCTGTCTGTGTCTGTCTGTCTTTGTCTGTCCTACTGTGTCTGTCTGTGTCTGCCTGTGTGTCTGTCTGTCTGTCTGTGTATGTCTGTCTGTGTCTGTCTGTCTGTCTGTGTCTGTCTGTCTGTGTCTGTCTGTGTCTGTCTGTCTGTGTGTCTGTCTGTGTCTGTGTGTGTCTGTCTGCCTGTGTCTGTCTGTCTGTCTGTGTCTGTTTGTCTGTATCTGTCTGTATGTGTCTGTCTGTGTCTGTATGTGTCTGTCTGTGTCTGTCTGTGCCTGTCTGTCTGTGTCTGTCTGTCTGTGTCTGTCTGTGTCTGTCAGTATCTGTCTGTCTATGTCTGTCTGTGTCTGTCTGTGTCTGTCTGTCTGTGCCTGTCTGAGTCTGTCTGTCTGTGTGTGTCTGTGTGTGTCTGTATGTGTCTGTCTGTGTCTGTCTGTCTGTCTGTCTGTGTCTGTCTGTGTCTGTGTGTGTCTGTCTGTCTGTGTCTGTCTGTCTGTGTCTGTCTGTGTCTGTCTGTCTCTGTCTGTCTCTGTCTGTCTCTGTCTGTCTGTGTTACACAATATATTTTATGTGTTTATTTATGAAACCTAAAAGTCTAAAGGCTAGATTACAAGTAGTGTGCTTAAAGCGGCAGTAAACCTAGAAAATAATGTTATATAATTCTGCACATAATCTGTGTGTGGGAGGGGGAGTGAGGTGGTATATAATCTGTGTGTGGGAGGGGGAGTGAGGTGGTATATAATCTGTGTGTGGGAGGGGGAGTGAGGTGGTATATAATCTGTGTGTGGGAGGGGGAGTGAGGTGGTATATAATCTGTGTGTGGGAGGGGGAGTGAGGTGGTATATAATCTGTGTGTGGGAGGGGGAGTGAAGTGGTATATAATCTGTGTGTGGGAGGGGGAGTGAGGTGGTATATCATCTGTGTTTGGAAGGGGAAGTGAGGTGGTATATCATCTGTGTGTGGGAGGGGGAGTGAGGTGGTATATCATCTGTGTGTGGGAGGGGGAGTGAGGTGGTATATAATCTGTGTGTGTGGGAGGGGGAGTGAGGTGGTATATAATCTTTGTGTGGGAGGGGGAGTGAGGTGGTATATAATCTGTGTGTGGGAGGGGGAGTGAGGTGGTATATAATCTGTGTGTGGGAGGGGGAGTGAGGTGGTATATAATCTGTGTGTGGGAGGGGGAGTGAGGTGGAATATAATCTGTGTGTGGGGGGGGAGTGTTAATTATACAATTTTTTTTGTATTACAGCCCTTTATATTCCATTTGTATTTGTGTGGGGGTAAATCGTTTCTATGCATAATGGGTTAGGTATATTTGTCTTATCTAAATGGATATATGGGGAGTAGATAATTATTTTATTTGTGTGTGTATGTGTGTGTATGTCTGTATGTCTGTGTGTATGTATGTGTGTGTGTGTATGACTATGTCTGTGTGTGTATGTCTGTATGTCTGTGTGTGTATGTCTGTGTGTGTATGTCTCTGTGTGTGTATGTCTGTGTGTGTGTATATCTGTGTGTGTGTATGTGTGGGTGTATGTCTGTGTGTGTGTGTATGTATGTCTGTGTGTGTATGTATGTGTGTGTATGTATGTCTGTCTGTCTGTGTGTATGTCTGTGTGTCTGTCTGTCTGTGTGTGTGTGTGCGTATGTCTGTGTGTGTGTATGGCTGTGTGTGTGTGTGTCTGTCTGTCTGTGTATGTCTGTGTGTCTGTCTGTCTGTGTCTGTCTGTCTGTGTCTGTCTGTCTGTGCCTGTCTGTCTGTGTGTATGTATGTCTGTCTGTGTCTGTCTGTGCCTGTCTGTCTGTGTGTGTATGTATGTCTGTCTGTCTGTGTCTGTCTGTGTGTGTGTATGTATGTCTGTGTCTGTCTGTGCCTGTCTGTTTCTGTCTGTGTCTGTCTGTGTCTGTCGGTCTGTGTCTGTCTGTGTCTGTCTGTGTGTATGTCTGTCTGTGTGGGTATGTCTGTCTGTCTGTGTCTGTCTGTGTCTCTCTGTTTCTGTCTGTCTGTGTCTGACTGTCTGTGTCTGTCTGTGTCTGTGTCTGTCTGTCTGTGTCTGTCTGTGTCTGTCTGTGTTTGTCTGTCTGTGTCTGTCTGTCTGTCTGTGTCTGTCTGTCTATGTCTGTGTGTGTGTCTGTCTGTGTCTGTCTGTCTGTGTCTGCCTGTGTCTGTCTGTCTGTGTATGTCTCTGTCTGTCTGTGCCTGTCTGTCTGCCTGTGTCTGTCTGCCTGTGTGTGTATGTCTGTCTGTCTGTGTCTGTTTGTCTGTCTGTGTCTCTCTGTCTGTCTGTGTCTGTCTGTGTCTGTCTGTGTCTGTCTGTGTGTGTGTGTGTGTGTGTGTGTATGTCTGTGTGTGTGTCTGTCTGTCTGTCTGTGTCTGTCTGTGTCTGTCTGTCTGTGTCTGTATCTGTTTGTGTCTGTGTCTGTCTGTCTGTCTGTCTGCCTGTCTGTGTCTGCCTGTCTGTGTCTGTCTGCCTGCCTGTGTTTGTCTGTCTGTGTCTGTCTGTGTGTGTGTCTGTCTGTGTCTGTCTGTGTCTGTCTGTCTGTCTGTGTCTGTCTGTGTCTGTCTGTCTGTCTGTGTCTGTCTGTGTCTGTCTGCCTGTGTCTGTCTGTGTCTGTCTGTATCTGTCTGTCTGTGTATGTCTGTCTGTGTCTGTCTGTCTGTGTCTGTCTGTCTGTGTCTGTCTGTGTGTGTCTGTCTGTGTCTGTCTGTCTGTGTCTGTCTGCCTGTGTCTGTCTGTCTGTGTCTGTTTGTCTGTGTCTGTCTGTATGTGTCTGTCTGTCTGTGTCTGTCTGTCTGTGTCTGTCTGTGCCTGTCTGTCTGTGTCTGTCTGTCTGTGTCTGTCTGTCTGTCTGAGTCTGTCAGTATCTGTCTGTCTGTGTATGTCTGTGTATGTCTGTGTCTGTCTGTGTCTGTCTGTCTGTGCCTGTCTGAGTCAGTCTGTCTGTGTGTGTCTGTGTGTATCTGTATGTGTCTGTCTGTGTCTGTCTGTGTCTGTGTGTGTCTGTCTGTCTGTGTCTGTCTGTCTAGTCTGTCTGTGTCTGTCTGTCTGTGTCTGTCTGTCTCTGTCTGTCTCTGTCTGTCTCTGTCTGTCTTTGTTACACAATATATTTTATGTGTTTATTTATGAAACCTAAAAGTTTATAGGCTAGATTACAAGTAGTGTGCTTAAAGCGGCAGTAAACCTAGAAAATAATGTTATATAATTCTGCACATAATCTGTGTGTGGGAGGGGGAGTGAGGTGGTATATAATCTGTGTGTGGGAGGGGGAGTGAGGTGGTATATAATCTGTGTGTGGGAGGGGGAGTGAGGTGGTATATAATCTGTGTGTGGGAGGGGGAGTGAGGTGGTATATAATCTGTGTGTGGGAGGGGGAGTGAGGTGGTATATAATCTGTGTGTGGGAGGGGGAGTGAAGTGGTATATAATCTGTGTGTGGGAGGCGGAGTGAGGTGGTATATCATCTGTGTGTGTGGGAGGGGGAGTGAGGTGGTATATAATCTGTGTGTGTGGGAGGGGGAGTGAGGTGGTATATAATCTGTGTGTGTGGGAGGGGGAGTGAGGTGGTATATAATCTGTGTGTGTGGGAGGGGGGTGAGGTGGTATATAATCTGTGTGTGCGAGGGGGAGTGAGGTGGTATATAATCTGTGTGTGCGAGGGGGAGTGAGGTGGTATATAATCTGTGTGTGGGAGGGGGAGTGAGGTGGTATATAATCTGTGTGTGGGAGGGGGAGTGAGGTAGTATATAATCTGTGTATGGGGGGAGTGAGGTGGTATATAATATGTGTGTGGGAGGGGGAGTGAGGTGGTATATAATCTGTGTGTGGGCTGGAGTGAGGTGGTATATAATCTGTGTGTGGGAGGGGGAGTGAGGTGGTATACAATCTGTGTGTGGGAGGGGGAGTGAGGTGGTATATAATCTGTGTGTGGGAGGGGGAGTGAGGTGGTATATAATCTGTGTGTGGGAGGGGGAGTGAGGTGGTATATAATCTGTGTGTGGGAGGGGGAGTGAGGTGGTATATAATCTGTTTGTGGGAGGGGGAGTTAGGTGGTAGATAATTTCTGTGTGGGAGGGGGAGTGAGGTGGTATATAATCTGTGTGTGGGAGGGGGAGTGAGGTGGTATATAATCTGTGTGTGGGAGGGGGAGTGAGGTGGTATATAATCTGTGTGTGGGAGGGGGAGTGAGGTGGTATATCATCTGTGTTTGGAAGGGGAAGTGAGGTGGTATATAATCTGTGTGTGTGGGAGGGGGAGTGATGTGGTATATAATCTGTGTGTGTGGGAGGGGGGTGAGGTGGTATATAATCTGTGTGTGCGAGGGGGAGTGAGGTGGTATATAATCTGTGTGTGCGAGGGGGAGTGAGGTGGTATATAATCTGTGTGTGGGAGGGGGAGTGAGGTGGTATATAATCTGTGTGTGGGAGGGGGAGTGAGGTAGTATATAATCTGTGTATGGGGGGGAGTGAGGTGGTATATAATATGTGTGTGGGAGGGGGAGTGAGGTGGTATATAATCTGTGTGTGGGCTGGAGTGAGGTGGTATATAATCTGTGTGTGGGAGGGGGATTGAGGTGGTATACAATCTGTGTGTGGGAGGGGGAGTGAGGTGGTATATAATCTGTGTGTGGGAGGGGGAGTGAGGTGGTATATAATCTGTGTGTGGGAGGGGGAGTGAGGTGGTATATAATCTGTGTGTGGGAGGGGGAGTGAGGTGGTATATAATCTGTTTGTGGGAGGGGGAGTTAGGTGGTAGATAATTTGTGTGTGGGAGGGGGAGTGAGGTGGTATATAATCTGTGTGTGGGAGGGGGAGTGAGGTGGTATATAATCTGTGTGTGGGAGGGGGAGTGAGTTGGTATATAATCTGTGTGTGGGAGGGGGAGTGAGGTGGTATATCATCTGTGTGTGTGGGAGGGGAAGTGAGGTTGTATATCATCTGTGTGTGTAGGAGGGGGAGTGAGGTGGTATATATAACAGCACTAACCACACCACTCACTGTACAGTTGGGTATTTTAGCTTCATATGTGAAACTGAAAATAAAACTATATGCACTGCACTTAGAATGTGACTTGGTGCCATTGGGCTGTCTATTCAATTCTAACGCAAATGTATCACCTCAAATATAGAGAATTCAGGGGAGGGGGACTGAGGTAGTATATAATCTGTCGGTGGGAGGGGGAGTGAGGTGGTATATCATCTTTGTTTGGGAGGGGGAGTGAGATGGTATATCATCTGTGTGTGGGAGGGGAAGTGAGGTGGTATATCATCTCTGTGTAGGAGGGGGAGTGAGGTGCTATATCATCTTTGTTTGTGGGAGGGGAATGAGATGGTATATAATCTGTGTGTGGGAGGGGGAGTGTGGTGGTATATAATCTGTGTGTGGGAGGGGGAGTGAGGTGGTATATAATCTGTGTGTGGGAGGGGGAGTGAGGTGGTATATAATCTGTGTGTGGGAGGGGGAGTGAGGTGGTATATAATCTGTGTGTGGGAGGGGGAGTGAGGTGGTATATAATCTGTGTGTGGGAGGGGGAGCGAGTTGGAATATAATCTGTGTGTGGGGGGGAGTGTTAATTATACAATTTTTTTTGTATTACAGCCCTTTATATTCCATTTGTATTTGTGTGGGGGTAAATCGTTTCTATGCATAATGGGTTAGGTATATTTGTCTTATCTAAATGGATATATGGGGAGTAGATAATTATTTTATTTGTGTGTGTGTGTATGTGTGTGTATGTCTGTATGTCTGTGTGTATGTGTGTGTGTGTGTGTGTATGACTATGTCTGTGTGTGTGTATGTCTGTGTGTGTATGTCTGTATGTCTGTGTGTGTATGTCTGTGTGTATGTCTGTGTGTGTATATCTGTGTGTGTGTCTGTCTGTGTGTGTGTATGTCTGTGTGTGTATGTATGTCTGTCTGTCTGTCTGTGTGTATGTCTGTGTGTCTGTCTGTGTGTATGTCTGTGTGTGCGTATGTCTGTGTGTGTGTGTGTGTGTGTGTGTGTGTATGTCTGTGTGTGTGTCTGTCTGTCTGTCTGTGTATGTCTGTCTGTGTCTGTCTGTCTGTGCCTGTCTGTCTGTGTCTGTCTGTCTGTGTCTGTCTGTCTGTCTGTCTGTCTGTGTGTGTATGTATGTCTGTCTGTCTGTCTGTGTCTGTCTGTGTGTGTGTGTGTGTGTATGTCTGTGTTTGTCTGTGTCTGTCTGTGTCTGTCTGTGTCTGTCGGTCTGTGTCTGTCTGTGTCTGTCTGTGTGTATGTCTGTCTGTGTGTATGTCTGTCTGTCTGTGTCTGTCTGTCTGTCTGTGTCTGTCTGTCTGTGTCTGACTGGCTGTGTCTGTCTGTGTCTGTCTGTGTCTGTCTGTCTGTGTCTGTCTGTGGCTGTCTGTCAGTGTCTGTCTGTCTGTGTCTGTCTGTGTCTGTCTGTGTCTGTCTGTCTGTCTGTCTATGTCTGTGTGTGTGTGTGTCTGTCTGTGTCTGTCTGTCTGTGTCTGCCTGTGTCTGTCTGTCTGTGTATGTCTCTGTCTGTCTGTGTCTGTCTGTCTGCTTGTGTCTGTCTGCCTGTGTGTGTGTATGTCTGTCTGTCTGTCTGTCTGTGCCTGTCTGTCTGTGTCTCTCTGTCTGTCTGTCTGTCTGTCTGTGTTTGTCTGTGTCTGTCTGTGTGTGTGTGTAACATAGTAACATAGTAACATAGTAGATAAGGTTGAAAAAAGACTGAAGTCCATCGAGTTCAACCTATACAAATCTAAAATACTTACAAAAAGCTCCAGTTAAGCTTAAATAACCCCATTAAAATGTGACCCATTTAATACTAGCAATCATATCCATGAATTTTGTTTATATACAGAAATTTATCCAGACTATTTTTAAATGTATCTATGGTATTGGCATTCACTACCTCCTTTGGTAATGAGTTCCACAATTTTATTGCTCTTACAGTGAAAAAACGTTTCCGTTGCAGGAGATTAAATCTCCTTTCCTCCAACCTTAAATTATGACCTCTTGTCAGAACCAATTTTCTTGGAATAAAAAGAGCTTCTGCCATCTCTGTATATGGGCCTTGAATATATTTATATAAAGTAATCATGTCACCTCTCAAGCGCCTTTTTTCTAAAGAGAACAGACCCAGTTTGGCTAGCCTCTCCTCATAGGTTAATTTCTCCAATCCCCTTATTAGCTTTGTGGCCCTTCTCTGAACTTTTTCTAGTTCTGCAATATCTTTTTTAGCAATCGGTCCCCAGAACTGCACTCCAAATTCAAGGTGAGGTCTTACCAGGGCTTTATATAATGACAGAATTATGCTTTCCTCCCTTGAATCAATGCCTCTTTTAATACATGCTAGTATCTTATTAGCCTTTGAAGCCGCTGCCCTGCATTGTGCACTCATCTTTAGCTTGTTATCTATTACTACTCCCAAATCCCTTTCCTCCTGTGTTTGGCTAAGTCTTGTCCCATTTAAAAAATACATAGCCTGCTTATTTTTACTTCCAAAATGTAGAACCTTACATTTTTCCGTATTAAATCTCATTTTCCATTCACTTGCCCATAGTTCTAATTTTAGCAAATCCCTTTGCAAAGAGAGTTCATCCTGCTCTGACCTAATGACCTTACTTAACTTAGTATCATCTGTAAAAATAGAGATGTCGCTATTTAATCCTTGCTCCAGTCATTTATAAAAATATTAAAAAGAACAGGGCCCAGTACTGATCCCTGGGGGACGCCACTGATTACCTTTGTCCAATCTGAGTATGATCCATTTACTGCTACTCGTTGCTCCCTATCTTTTATCCAGTTATTTATCCATGAGCTAACATTTTCAGCTATTCCCAGTCCCTTAATTTTGTGCATTAATCTCTCATGTGGCACTGTATCAAATGCCTTTGCAAAATCTAAGTATATCACATCAACTGATTCCCCTTTATCTATGTGTGTGTGTGTATGTCTGTGTGTGTGTGTATGTCTGTGTGTCTGTCTGTGTCTGTCTGTGTCTGTCTGTCTGTGTCTGTTTGTGTCTGTGTCTGTCTGTCTGTGTCTGTCTGTATGTCTGTGTCTGCCTGTCTGTGTCTGTCTGCCTGCCTGTGTTTGTTTGTCTGTCTGTGTCTGTCTGTGTGTCTGTCTGTGTCTGTCTGTCTGTGTCTGTCTGTGTCTGTCTGTGTATGTCTGTCTGTCTGTGTCTGTCTGTGTCTGTCTGTGTCTGTCTGTGTCTGTCTGTCTGTGTCTGTGTCTGTCTGTGTCTGTCTGCCTGTGTCTGTCTGTGTCTGTCTGTGTCTGTCTGTCTGTCTGTGTCTGTCTGTCTGTCTGTGTCTGTCTGTGTCTGTCTGTGTCTGTCTGTCTGTCTGTCTGTGTCTGTCTGTGTCTGTCTGCCTGTGTCTGTCTGTCTGTGTATGTCTGTTTGTCTGTGTATGTCTGTGTCTGTCTGTATGTGTCTGTCTGTCTGTGTCTGTCTGTGTCTGTCTGCCTGTGTCTGTCTGTGTGTCTGTCTGTCTGTCTGTGTCTGTCTGTGTCTGTCTGTCTGTGTCTGTCTGTGTCTGTCAGTGTCTGTCTGTGTATGTCTGTGTCTGTCTGTGTCTGTCTGTGTCTGTCTGTCTGTGTGTGTCTGTATGTGTCTGTCTGTGTCTGTCGGTGTCTGTCTGTCTGTGTCTGTCTGTCTGTGTCTGTCTGTATCTGAGTGTGTCTGTCTGTCTGTCTGTGTCTGTCTGTGTCTGTCTGTCTGTGTCTGTATGTGTCTGTCTGTCTGTGTCTGTCTGTGTCTGTCTGTGTCTGTCTGTCTGTCTCTGTCTGTCTCTGTCTGTCTGTGTTACACAATATATTTTATGTGTTTATTTATGAAACCTAAAAGTCTATAGGCTAGATTACAAGTAGTGTGCTTAAAGCGGCAGTAAACCTAGAAAATAATGTTATATAATTCTGCACATAGTGCAGAATTATATAACATTATCTTAGCCAAACTTTATTCAACATAATATTGCCGGTGAAATTTGATTAAATAAAGAGGGTTTTTCAGACCTGCCCTCTGTGCTCTACTGAGCGGGTCTGGTTTTACCCCTGAGCGCATCTGGGCAGCTGTCTAGTCACAGCCCGACCCGATTGCGCCATTACACTCCATGCAGCTCGCTTCCGCTATCAGACAGAGCAGGAGCGAGCTGCATTGAGTGTAATGGCGCGATCTGGGCAGCTGTCTAGTCACAACCCGGCCCGATGTGCTCAGGGGGAAAATATGAAACCCCAAAATTTTATTTCATGATTCAGATAGAGAATACAAT